>NC_060178.1:48213703-48418703 GCF_021184085.1 Oncorhynchus gorbuscha
CATTAGCGCTCGCAGTCCCTGGCAAGGTGTTGCGTAACACTTGACTAAATGACGACACACCATGTAATGTTTCAAAACATCTCAGGACGATGTGTTTTCAATACTCTAGTAAAGTTGAGGTTGGTGGCAGCTCAGTTGCAGTGAGGGCACTTTTAACAGTGTAGACCAAACTGATTGTTGTACACGTACAGAAGTGTTAAGCTGGTACATTGTGGGAGGCAACCCGTCTGTCTAGAGAGACTAGTATCTTACTCCTCTTGGGTTCAACGTTATGATTTTTGTTTAACTTCTGAGGAATAGTACTTCCTTTAATATTTTTTCATTATGGTTGGCAATTTAAATGAATGGTAAGCAACATTACCCTGCCACAGAGTGGGTGGTAGGTGCTCAATATTGAGATAAAAAACGTATATCTCTATGGTGCTCAGATCAAGGTGTCTTTGGAAGGGATAGACTCTTCTCAGGCTCCCGATGTGGCGCAGCTGTCTAAGGCACTGCATCTCAGTGCAAGAGTCCCTGCTACAGTCCCTGGTTCGAGTCCAGGCTGCATCGCATCTGGCTGTGATTGGGAGTCCCATAGGGTGGCGCACAGTTGACCCAGTGTCTTCCGGGTTTGGCTGGGGGTAGGCCGTCATTGAAATAAGAATTAGTTCTTAACTGACTTGGCTAGTTAAATAAAGGTTTTCCCAGCTATTGCCGTGGTGAATAGCAGCAGCAGAGTTTTTGGGTGGAAAGTGCCCCGTGGGCATGACAGAGGCCTTTGATTGGTTGTTATTTGCTGACGGAGGAGGGGAAAATACCTGTGTCTGTCATTTGATTGAGTAGGCAGTTAAGGGGGAGGGGCGGGATGGGAAAAGAAGGGATGGTGGTTAAATAGATGCATGTAAAAACATCTGCTGTTGGTGAGGAGGAAGGAGTGTTGATTCATTTCATCTTGAAAGAGAAGGATAAACATGTATTTTCCGAAAGAAAAAGATAACCTTGCTGTAATGTGAAGTCTCTGATGACTTTTAATGCAAGGGGTTGACTTGACCTCTGTCCTGAACTGGTGGGTCCTTAGTGACATTACATTGACTGGCTCAGGTTCACTCATACCGAATGAGGCTTAGATGAGCAGAAATATAACATGAATACTAACAGTGATAGCCTTGCATTGCAAGGCTGACATCGGCAATATTCTGGATGATGTTTTAGTGATGGTAGCTTGATGTACCGGCTCTGTTGATAACTAATGTACGAACAATTCTGAACCCTCTGATTGTAGATCTGTGCCTTCAGGGCAGTTTCCATATTTTGAAATCAAATTTAAATATGGAGAATTGACTGCATATGCAAGACGTTGACATGTTTAAGTCAATTTACCGTTGAAAATTCCCTGTCTACACTGAATTCGAGGTGCTCCTGTAGCAAATGCTCTCCTCAGAAAACCTCTTTCCTGGACAGAGGAAGAAAAGGTACCCAATTGTCATACTTGAGTAAAAGTAAAGATAATAGAAAATGACTCAAGTAAAAGTGAAAGTCAACCAGGAAAATACGACTTGAGTAAAAGTCTAAGTAAATGTAACTGCTCAAATCTATTTAAATAAAATCTAATTATATTAAGCAAACCAGACTGCACCATTTTCTTGTTTTTATTTTAATTTATTTAAATGTATGGAGTTAAAAGTACATCATTTAAAATTAGGAAAGTAGTGAAGTAAAAGTAAAAGTTGTAAACAATATAAATAGTAAAGTACACCACTGCCATTTGCCATATATTTTTCAACTGTGCTGTTTCAAAAAAAGTTCTGAACCTTTCTATTCAGGTTCAAAAGATGATCCATTAGGGTATTATTATATTATTGACTATGACTTTTCAAATCACCCAGCAGTGCTATTTGCAGAATTAGCTTCAGGTAAATGTGGCAATTCTTCAGCCATTCCTGAACATGCGACCAAATATAAAATACATATGGACACTACCAAAACAAATGATTTAATAAATATGTCTCTTGCAGCAAAATCTGCAGAGCTGGGATGGTTGTATCCCTATATATCCGAATGAAAAAATATGGGCTGGCGCACACCCAGAGATAATATTTTATGTAGAGGTGCTGACTAACGGCGAATAAACTATAAGCTATAAAACTAGACAGTCACACACTCCATATAGAGTTGAAATTGGAGGTTCACCTTAGCCAAATACATTTAAACTCAGTTTTTCATGATTCCTGACATTTAATCCTAGTAAGTATTCCCTGTCTTAGGTCAGTTAGGATCATCACTTTATTTTAAGAATGTGTAATGTCAGAATAATAGTAGAGAGAATGATTTATTTCAGCTTTTATTTCTTTCATCACATTCCCAGTGGGTCAGAAGTTTACATACACTCAATTAGTATTTGATAGCATTGCTTTTAAATAGTTTAACCTGAGTCAAACTCTTCCGGAAGCCACAAGCTTCCCGCAATAAGTTGGGTGAATTTTGGCCCATTCCTCCTGACAGAGCTGATGTAACGGAGTCAGGTTTGTCGGCCCCCTTGCTTGCACCCGCTTTTTCAGTTCTGCCCACACATTTTCTCTGGGATTGAGGTCAAGGGCTTTGTGATGGGCACTCCAATACCTTGACTTTGTTGTCCTCAAGCCATTTTGCCACAACTTTGGAAGTATGCTTGGGGTCATTGTCCATTGGGAAGACCCATTTGCGAACAAGCTTTAACTTCCTGACTGATGTCTGAGATGTTGCTTCAATATATCCACATAATTTTCCTACCTTGTGATGCCATCTATTTTGTGAAGTACACCAGTCCCTCCTGCAGCAAAGCACCCCCACAACATGATGCTGCCACCCCTGTGCTTCACGGTTGGGATGGTGTTCTTTGCGTTGCAAGCCTCCCCCTTTTTCCTCCAAACATAATGATGGTCATTATGGCCAAACAGTTCTATATTTGTGTCATCAGACCAGAGGACATTTCTCCAAAAAATACGATTTTTTTTATGGAGGCTTAGGAGCAGTGTCTTCTTCCTTGCTGAGCGGCCTTTCAGGTTATGTCGATATATGACTCAATTTAATGTGGATATAGATACTTTTGTACCTGTTTTCTCCAGCATCTTCACAAGGTCCTTTGCTGTTGTTCTGGGATTGATTTGCACTTTTGGCAACAAAGTACGTTCATCTCTAGGAGACAGAACACGTTGCCTTCCTGAGTGGTATGGCGGCTGCGTCGTCCCATGGTGTTTACACTTGTGTTCTATTGTTTGTACAGATGAACGTGGTAGCATTAGGCATTTGAAAATTGCTCCCAAGGATGAACCAGAATTGCGGAGATCTACAATTTTTGTATGAGTTCTTAGCTGATTATTTTAGATTTTCCCATGATGTAAAGTAAAGAGGCACTGAGTTTGAAGGTAGGCCTTGAAATACATCCACAGGTACACCTCCACCTCCAACCTCCAAATTAGCTTCAGAAGCTTCTAAAGCCATTACATCATTTTCTGAAATGTTCCAAGCTGTTTAAAGGCACAGTCAACTTAGTGCATGTAAACTTCTGACCCACTGGAATTGTGAATTATAAGTGAAGTAATCTGTCTGTAAACAATTGGTCTTTAATTCAGGGCCGACAGACAAGTTCCCGACGTTCTCTCCCTTCCACTTTTGGGTAGAGCAGACATTTCCATAGATTTTTGTTAGCTGCATGTGTGACATAACTCCACCAGTCCTATTTATGATCTAATTTACAAATATTATACTTTTTTTTCTCAATTAGTATATTTGTGTTGAACAATAATATTATATTTATTTAATGTTGGATCTGACATTTCGATGGCCATAATAAATAGACATGCCGATAGTGGACAACCTTGTTTTTCTTCACCACAGTATAATACTTTGAGATGTAGCCATTATTTACTATTTTACACCTAGGATTACTATACATAACTTTGACCAATTGTATAAGAGATTCTCCAAATCTGAAATATTCCAGGCATTTACATATAAATTCCAGTTGTACTTTTGCAAAGCCTTTTCAAAGTCAGCCTTGAATACCAGGCCTGGTTTCCCAGATTTTTCATAGTGTTCTATTGTTTCCAGTCCTTATCTTATATTATCTCCAATGTATCGTCCATGTAAAAACCTGTCTTATTAGGATGTATAATATCCAACAATACCTTTTAAATTCTATGCCATATGCATTTTGCTCAAGTTTTTGCATCACAACGCTGAAGTGTAAGGGGCCTCGACATTTTTTTCAATGGGCTGGATCTTTATATTTACCACTTGTGTCCTGTTTCAGTAATAATGAAATCAGACCTTGTTGAGTATCTGATAATCTACCCTTTTTATATGAGTGGTTAAAACATGCTAATAAGAGTCCTCTTAGTACATCAAAAAAGGTTTGTTTTACCTCAACTGGTTTTCCATCCAGCCCTGGAGTTTTCCCAGACTTAAAGGCTTTAATTGCATCAAGAAGTTCCTCCTCTGAAAATGCCTATTTGGCAATGTCTGGTTGCCTTAACTCACCACGTCCACCACTAATAAGCTGAGTTTCTCAGTCATTTTTTCTTCGCCTCACACATTGTAAACAAAGTCAGTTTTTTTTATACATCCATTGCAAATTATAGTTCCTCAGCATTTGAAAAATCTTTCCAACAGTCACGGCCTCGATAATCACCAAGCCTCTGTGTGAATTAGTAAACTATCATGATCCGATGTTCCCATATATCCAGTGGAAACGTCCTTAAAAACAGCTGTCTGTCCCGAGCTCACTGGCGTGGGAAACTCTGAGAGCCTGGAATAGGATAGTTGATGCAATGTTGCAAGTGTGCTAGCAACGGCTTTGGGCCGATCCAGTTGATGATTTGATACAATGTTGCACTTCACTGGCAATAGCTCAAGTCAAGACAGATGGAAAGGGAGGCAGGAATTTTCATCAGGATATTTTCTACTGTTTTTATTTCTCGGCTTTAGGCCTATGTATTTTACTTAGTTAACGGTGGTAGTTATACGCTTACTGCTGCATTGGCCTTTAGGTTCTATGCGCTAATTTATTTAGCCGCCAATGGACCACAGTGTATCAATGTGTCCTAATGGCAGAGGCTGGTGCTCTCGCCTTAAAATTCAACTAACTTTCAGATATTTATCATTTTACTTCAGATTTTATGATTAACCATGTGTCCTCCCAGAGCGCCAAGAACCTTGGCGTGATCCTGGACAACACCCTGTCGTTCTCAACTAACATCAAGGCGGTGGCCCGTTCCTGTAGGTTCATGCTCTACAACATCCGCAGAGTACGACCCTGCCTCACACAGGAAGCGGCGCAGGTCCTTATCCAGGCACTTGTCATCTCCCGTCTGGATTACTGCAACTCGCTGTTGGCTGGGCTCCCTGCCTGTGCCATTAAACCCCTTCAACTCATCCAGAACGCCGCAGCCCGTCTGGTGTTCAACCTTCCCAAGTTCTCTCACGTCACCCCGCTCCTCCGTTCTCTCCACTGGCTTCCAGTTGAAGCTCGCATCCGCTACAAGACCATGGTGCTTGCCTACGGAGCTGTGAGGGGAACGACACCTCAGTACCTCCAGGCTCTGATCAGGCCCTACACCCAAACAAGGGCACTGCGTTCATCCACCTCTGGCCTGCTCGCCTCCCTACCACTGAGGAAGTACAGCTCCCGCTCAGCCCAGTCAAAACTGTTCGCTGCCCTGGCCCCCCAATGGTGGAACAAACTCCCTCACGACGCCAGGACAGCGGAGTCAATCACCACCTTCCGGAGACACCTGAAACCCCACCTCTTTAAGGAATACCTAGGATAGGTTAAGTAATCCCTCTCACCCCACCCCCCCTAAGTTTTAGATGCACTATTGTTAAGTGACTGTCCCACTGGATGTCATAAGGTGATTGCACCAATTTGTAAGTCGCTCTGGATAAGAGCGTCTGCTAAATGACTTAAATGTAAATGTAAATGTAACAATGATTTTGAGAAATGAATTGAATTGAATTGAATTGTTGAAATGAAAATGTCCATGTATCATAACTTTCACTCAGACAGGTAGAAATGGTAGGATAAATTGTAAGCTTCCCCAAACTTGAAACTCACGAGTTGCTTATGGTCTTTACTATAACACCCGTAAAAAAAAATGTGAATGGACAAGCGCCTGCATGTGAAAAAACGTGCCAGCCCTATGGATATCAAAGGACCGTCCAACCGGGTTGTGCTGGTTCCGGCCATAAACGGTTTACTGTTTCATGTAGGGGGTATGTGATTGTTTTGTTCTTTACCTGAAAATGACGATTGTGAAAGATTTTTTCCAAGAATATTGTGTAACTGTAGAAGTGGGAGAACACACCTGCTTCCCAGGCCGCCTTCCCCAAACCTCTGGAATCCTGATGGTTAGGGGTTTATTGCTGTTGGTTCGCCTCATATGGGAATTGCATTGTGCTTGTCCTATATAGAGACGGGACAGGGAGACTCGTTTAGTGTTTTACATGAGATAATTTCCTTATTTATTAGCTTATTATTTATTTATTATTTATTCTCATCTGTATCACGGGTCGGCATATAAACCAGAAAGACAGCTGGAGTTTTCCTCTGACAGGGATGTGGGCTGTGGGCTGTGGGCTGTGCAGACGGCTGTGGTGTAGTGGCTGTGGCCAGGTCGTTAAACTAAGCTTGTCTGTGGTGAGCGTTGGTTGGGAGTTGGCACCAGACGCCCCTGGAGTTGGTGGCTCCAATTCAAATCCATTCACAATTTGGGAGTGTAAACAAAAACATTATACAATTTCATTATGCTGCCCCTTGTCAATTTCACTATCATTCTGATGTGAAAATTGTATTTCTTTAAGTGGATAAGTGTAGGTTTCAATTGCTTGTGCATAGTTGGACAGAAAATTGTACTTTATGTAAATCTCCCTTACTGAAAAACCACACGATTGGAGCAATTAATATGTGAAATTTCACATGTGAAAATGTTCTTTAGGAACATTACACATCACATGTGAAAACAAAAATGAGTCATTATGATACACAGTGCTTTTAACAGTGTTTACAATTGACATGTTTGCATTCGGGAAGTATTCAGACCCCTTCCCCTTTTCCACATTGTTACATTACAGCCTTATTTTGAAAAAAATACAAGAATCTCGTCAATATACACACACTACCCAATAATAATGAAGTGAAAATAGGTTTCTTAGAAAGTCACTCCTCAGTAAAAAGGCACATGACAGCCTGCTTGAAGTTTGCCAAAAGGCACCTAAAGGACTCTCAGACCATGAGAAATAAGATTCTCTGGTCTGGTGAAACCAAGATTGAATACTTTGGACTGAATGCCTCGACACAATCCTGTCTCGGAGCTCTCCGGTTCATTCCTTTGACCTCATGGCTTGGTTTTTGCTCTGACATGCACTGTCAACTGTGGGACCTTATATAGACAGGTGTGTGCCTTTCCAAATCATGTCCAATCAATATTAATTTGTCACAGGTGGACTCCAATCAAGTTGTAGAAACATCTCAAGGATGATCAATGGGAACACGATGCACCTGAGCTCAATTTCGAGTCTCATCCGAAAGCACTGTATTACACAAGATCATGTTGTCACATGTTCACATGTTGTCGCGTGTAGTTTCATGTTGTCACATGTTCACATGTTGTCGCGTGTAGTTTCATGTTGTCACATGCTCACATGTTTTCGCGTGTAGTTTCATGTTGTCACATGTTCACATGTTGTCGTGTGTAGTTTCATGTTAGCACATGTTCACATGTTGTCGCGTGTAGTTGTAGTTTCATGTTGTCACATGTTCACATGTTCACATGTTGTCGCGTGTAGTTTCATGTTGTCACATGTTCACATGTTGTCGCGTGTAGTTTCATGTTGTCACATGCTCACATGTTGTCGCGTGTAGTTTCATGTTGTCACATGTTCACATGTTGTCGCGTGTAGTTTCATGTTGTCACATGTTCACATGTTGTCATGTTGTCGCGTGTAGTTTCATGTTGTCACATGTTCACATGTTGTCGTGTGTAGTTTCATGTTGTCGCGTGTAGTTTCATGTTAGCACATGTGGAAATGTTGCATCCCCGTGTTGTCACATTGATTTCACATGAGATCATGTTTTCACACGCTCACATGTTGTCACACGTTATCACATTAACTTCACATAAAATCACACGGATCGTGTGAAATTCATGTGGTTTTTTTCCGTAAGGGCTTCCGGACCGCACACAGAGACAGCAATGTCCTGTTTTCCTCTCCGATTTGTCAGAAAGAGGGCTCAGACATTGATGGATGTGTTCTGGTGTGCCCTTTGACCCTGTTGTGGACACCATGGGAGGCCAGCGATGGCCCTTGAGGGTTCCCCATTGGGTCCTAATGAAACATCCTAGATCACTATAGCTAACACCACATACACACAATGACTCATCCTCAGACCCACACTGGAGGCGGGGTCGGAGAGAGGGGAACTCTTTGTCTTTGTTTGTAAATTGTGTTGTGAAGTCTAAGGGATGAAGGGAAGAAAGGGATGAGAAAATGGAAAAAAAACAAGCAAACCTGTGTCTGTCTGAGGTCCCTGGTTGATGTGCCGAAAGCTGAAAAGCTTCAGTTGACGGTTGTTTGAGCGCAGCATGAAATGTTATGACGAATGGCTCATGGGATCTGATAGAGGCTTTAAATGAACGCCATGCACTGTTGACATTTTTCAAACAGAGAAGAGAAGGAATGAAGGTTTCACTGCCAGTAACTTCTGCTGCGGTACAACACACACACACACACACACACACACACACCCCTCCCTGCCCTTAACAGCTGAATGCTTGAATGGGCTGTCAGTCAAAACCAGTGAAATGTAATGCTTCAACCCCCGGAGAGAAATACCTGTTGAGAGCAGGCAATCAGTAGTGATGAACAGGTATTGTAGTATAGGCCTCTGAGGTGTCACCTGTACTCGGGCAGAGCATCCCTTGATCAGACAGGAGGACCCCCGAGTCTAAACATAGACTTCTGTTAAGAGGGTACATAAAACACTGGCTTAACATTTGTCTCAGGCCCAGAAAATGTGGATTGTATGTAATTGAATGGTTAGGCGTACTGAAGTAAGAGTACTCAGTGGCCTGGGAAATGTTTGTACTTTCATTGAGTGAAGGGTATAGAATAAACTTGAATTACTATGACATGTTATGGTTAAAAAGGGGAAAGTGGGGGTCTACAAAGCAGTCGTCCTTTTGTAGCATTTTGTCCCTTTGTTAGTGTGTGTACGTTTCCACTGTCTGTATCTCCTCATCTGTAGGGTGTCTTTGTAACTCAAGAGAAGCTTAGGACCCGTTCCCACCAATCGCAGTTGTCAATAACTGAGTCAGGTCTCCGGTCATTGGCTGAGACTTGAAAGACGCTTTGCAGAAAGCCATGTCAACCTTAACGGAGGAACAGCACAGATCTCTCAGTCATAAAGGAGATAAGAGATAAGACTCCGATAAGAATGAGTCACTTTGTTGTCATTGGAAAAGACGGTACTGTTGAATCGGGTGGCGAACTTTGCCACAGTAAAGAGCAGCACAGATTATTTATTTTAACATTTGCACTTTGATCTCCCCTGTACAGTATGTAGTGGAGTGGGTTCTGACTGCTATAAATAAGTGCTGACCCTGACTCTCTGTGTCACTGTCAGGGCTCTAAGGGCGATCCAGGACTGTCCCCAGGTCAGGCCCCGCCAGGAGACAAGGTAAAGAATGATCTGACCTAGTCTACTCTGGCCAGCAAACAGACAGACAGCATGGCTTTGTCTCTCTGTTTCTTCCTCTGTTTCTCTCTCTGTTTCTCTAGCTCTCTCTCTCAACATCTAACTGTCCCTCAATCCCTCGCTACTGGTTTCTCTTTCTGCTTTCCATCTTCTGCTCTCACTCTCAATCTCTTGCCTTTCCTGATTCTCCCGTTCAAAAACGAATACTTCACTCAACCACTCTGGCCCCATATCTTTCAACTTCACTTTAGCAGCATCTGTTCCCTCTTTCATTGACTCCACAACTACACGTTTAGAGGTTTTCTGACCCTTCTTTCTGATCGGTATTTCCTCCTCTCCTCTCTCACTCTCAATTCAACTTCCTTTTATTATTCTCTTCATCTCTAATCACATCTTGTATTCCGCTGATATTTATCTTCTGATATCTTAGTGTCTCTCTGCAAAGCTTTGGCACAGTTGCTACCTATTATCAGTCAGTGAAACTTCCGTTGGCCTGTGTTCTAACCATTGCCAGCTGCCGCTCCCTGTTTCGTCTCTTTTAATCTGCCTTCTTATCCTTATCTGATATCTCTTAATAGTTGCAGTTCATTGACTTGCAAATAACTTTTTTGATCAAGTCTAATGTTGTCATGGTTTTCTCCTTTTGTTTCCAGGGTGACAGAGGTCCACAAGGTCTTCCAGGTCCAGAAGGGTTTGCGGGTCCAACGGTAAGAGTTCAACAGTTATAACATCGGGGCTTCTTCTAACCTCTGGCTCTGACATACTGTAGACATATTATCTGAAGCAACTGTCATTCCATTGGCTCTTTGAAGGCATGAATGATGAGAACTATTCCGGATCCAATTAGATGATCATATTGTCATCGAATGAGTTCCCTGCATGAGCTTCTGTTCTGAATCGGAGCTGTTTCTGCTCGCCTCACACATGATGCTCCCGCTGCCTAAGCTTTATAAGTATTAGCCTTAAGCGGAGGCCTCCAGTGGACACTGGCTGTGTTCAGGAATCAGGATAATGTTACCCATTCACAGAGAGGGTCTGTCTCTCGGACAGGGGCCGGGGAGCTTCTAGTCCTAAGCCACCTCAGCCCACCCTGCTGTCGCTCCATAGGGCTGGACACACACGCACACAGATACACACGCACGCATGCACACACACATGCGTGCGTCGCCCTGGGAACCGTCTGCGTGCCAGGCTCCGGGACTCCTTGCCTGAATCTTTAAGAGTAAAGGCAATCTGAAGGAGGTTATGGCCCCTGATGACAGGCACACCATCCGATGCCTCTTCAAAAGAGAAAATGGCATGAGGAGAAAGAGGAAGCAGAGAAGGAAACCAATTAAATTCATACATCAGCACGCACAGCTCACACAACTCTCCTCAGTTTAGTCTCAGAGATGAGTCCTTATCTGTCTCCACATGCAGCAGCTGGCTGTGGACTGCTACTTTAAGCCGCTAGCCCTCATCTTGTCTGAGGGAACTGGGTTCAAATACTAGCATTTCAAATAATGTTGCCGTGCTTGATCGAGCTTGCCTGTTGCATGGAACCAATAGAAAACTCCAGGCAGGCTAAAGCAAACGCTCAATATATTTGAAAGATTTCAAATAGTATTTGTACCCAGGTCTGATCTCCGAAGGTTGGCCTTTACCTTGCCTCCCAGGAGGACACAGACCAATGTTTGCAGTAGCTGAACCTAATACCTAGGCCATCAACTGTGCCCCGGGAAGGTATTTTCAGAGGAAATGACTTCAGCCTAAGCCCCTTACCCCCGAGTGGGCTTTTTACTGAGTGTGAAGGTTCCTGTGTCAGGAAACGATGGAGGAGAGGAGCTACACGGAACGCAGGCCTGCTAAAAAAGGTTTCGCTCTACTGTCTCCCCCAAAAATATGAGTTAGCTAACCTAACAAATTATAAAGTTGAAGATAAAAACAACAGGGTTTTAAATGAACTAAAAGCTCATTACAGTTAGAAGGATTTATTGTTTGTTAAACTTAGGATACTCTTTGATTGTACTACTGGTCTGCCCAATTCCGCAACATGCTAACGTGGATCACAAACAGACTAGATTCAACGTGGATTCAGATAGAAGCCCAATCCTGTGGTTCATTGCCCTTAAGCTCAATTATATTCATTAATAACTTTAGTGAAGTGGGCAACATAGCCAAAACCTTTGTGAATTACAGCACCCTACTAGCATAGAGGGATTGTACGAAATACCTGGGCATTTCCTCCCAAATATGTTCTCACTCGCCTATAGTATGCAACCCAGACTTGCCAAAAGCCCTGAGTGATGCCAACTTTAATCTTTGGCATACTCTAGGAATCAGGACCTTTTCAGACCTGTTTCATCAGAAAACCACTATACTGAAATCCTTTCAAGTGAATTCAATGTGCCAAGATTCATTTATTTTTATTTTTAATATCTACAAATGAGGCATGTCATTTCCTCATTTACTTCCAAGAGGAGGTTTAGAGCTCAGCTAAATGAAGTTGAAACCCTTCTTGTCACAGCACAACCCATCAAAGTCAACATCTCATATATCTGTAGACTTCTTTCTGAGAAAAGAAGCTCCTCCTTTACTCCTTTGAAAATAATCTGGGAAAAGGACCTTGGTCTGACTATCAATGATGAGTTATGGGCGGAGGTTTGCGACAGGGTATACTGCACCTCTACTAATGTAAAAATGAAAGAATCTAATTGTATTACACCCCAGTGAGACTCCATAGAATGAATACATACATCTCCTGACCGTGAAAGGTGAACCTCTGAAAGTGGAACCGATATGCATGTATTTTGGAGTTGGAGAGAGATGACCAGATTTTGGCAATCTATACATACTGGGGCACAGAAAATACTAGATGTACAGTTTGGTATGACCCTGTGTATCAATCTTCTTAATGCCCAGCATTAACAAGGACTTTGTTCTTGATCATGACAGAGAAAATGTATTTATGCTTTGCTAAGAAATGTATTCTTCTATTGTGGGCTTCCAATACTTTTCCTACATTTAAAATGTGGATTGACCAGATTGTTGACTTTCTTTCTCTTGGAAAGCTTACTTAAAGAGACAGCCCAAGTTTGATAGTCTCCACTATGCAACTATATTTCAAATGGACAGAGCGAACGGGGGTGATTAGGGAAATGGACATGTTGTGTAAGGTGCTGTAAATACTCATTCTTTGCTTGCACTAGTTTACCTAAATGCAGGATCTGGCTGTAATACAAAGACAGAGGATTTCATTTTTATTTAACCGTTTATACATATTAAATTATTACTTACGATTTCTCTCGTAATCCAGTTGTTTTCTGCCTTAGCTGTTTCTCATCATGTTTTATGGTAAAGACGAGGAATACCCAGTTTCCTGAAGCATCCAAAAATGTGTGTTTTCATAGACTGTATCCTGGTTTGACTCTACCAGAGTACTCTTTGGGCTACAGTGTCTAGGAATAGAATGTATCCTGGTTTGACTCTACCAGAGTACTCTTTGGGCTACAGTGTCTAGGAATAGAATGTATCCTGGTTTGACTCTACCAGAGTACTCTTTGGGCTACAGTGTCAAGGAATAGAATGTATCCTGGTTTGACTCTACCAGAGTACTCTTTGGGCTACAATGTCAAGGATATCCTAGTCTACGACTTTCAGGTAATGCATTCAATGCAGTATTAGCCTTATATATAACCTATAGCCTCTGTCTCTTGCGCAATACACACTCACCTGTGCTCAGCTGCAAAAAATGCTCCTTAGCCCTAGGAGACCCATGCAGGAAAAGCAAGACTAGAATAGTTTCCTGGACATCGTTTTTTTCTTCTTTTTTTCTCATACCAATAGTCTATTCGAAGAGGGAAGCAAGCTCTTGTTTACCGCGATGGTGGTAGGCTATAGTAGTTATTTATTCAGACCCATAACCATTCAATCTACGTGAAGAGAAGTGAAAGCCATCTGCATCTAATTCTAGTCCTATATTATTTAAGCATGTCATTAGAATAATGAAGCTAAGGAAAACAAAAGTTATTTCATTTAGCCTAACTGTTAAAAAGGCGAGGACGGAATGAAGCAACAATGGAGATAGAAAGAGGAGGTAGGCAAAATAACGCTAGGGGAAATATTAAGAAAGGTATATATGCGTCAGCCTATTAATTATACACAATTATTATATTATAATTATATTATTATATTTCCCTATTATATTTCAAAAGTAAAATCAAATTGGCTAGCCTATACATGTTGTAATGTGTACACTGGGAGTTGGGGAGTGGAAAGTAAGTACAGGGAGTGGAAATGTCATAGTAAATAGAACATAGTACCAACCAAGAAACACGAGTAGCGTACAGACATGAAACAGAAACAGAGTCAATAACGCCTGGGGAAAGAACCAAAGGGAGTGACAGATATAAGGGAGGTAAGCAGCCAGGTGATGGAGCCCAGGAGTCTCATGAGGCGCAGGTGCGCGTACCGATGGTGGCAGATGTGCGTAATAACGAATAAACTGTCGACGTCGAGCGCTGGAGAGGGGGAGCGGGGGTACATGTGACAGTACAATGGAACCTGTATAGCCTGCTAAGACAATGGAACCTGTAGAGCCTGCTAAGACAATGGAACCTGTAGAGCCTGCTGAGGCGCAGGAACCTGTAGAGCCGGTTGAGGCGCAGGAACCTGTAGAGCCGGCTGAGGCGCTGGAACCTGTAGAGCCGGCCGAGGCACGGGAACCTGATGAGCTGGCTGAGGCTTGGGAGCCTGACGAGCCAACCGAAGCTTGGGAGCCTGGGGAGCCTGACGAGCCGACCGAGGCTTGGGAGCCTGACGAGCCGGCCGAGGCATGGGAGTCTGATGAGCCGGCCGAGGCTTGGGAGCCTGGGGAGCTTGACGAGCCGGCCGAGGCTTGGGAGCCTGGGGAGCTTGACGAGCCGGCCGAGGCTTGGGAGCCTGACGAGGCTGACGAGCCGGCCGAGGCATGGGAGTCTGACGAGGCGGACGAGGCTGACGAGGCTTATGAAGCTGTCGCTCCAGCTAAGGCATGGAAGCCTGACGAGCCAACTGAGGCATCCCCGGTTACTTCGGCAGCGTCACTTGGACCCGACGTCACCAGTAAATCCCTGTTGCTTCCCCTTGGTGAGGCGTGATTCTGTTCCTGTGTTAAATGTCTGTACACTACTCGTGTTTCTTGTTTTGTTCCATGTTTCATTTATTTTTAAATTCACTCCCTGTACTTGCTTCCCGACTCCTAGCGTACACGTTACACATGTAACTTTGTAGGCTGCAGGTGTTGCACCAGAATCTCATGTTCTCTTAACTTTATCATGGTTTGAACGAGGTGCGTAATTCCATTCCATATAATACAATACGGTACATCTATGTTTTTTTGTGGTTTGTCTGTCGTGTGTAATGTGCAGAAGCCTATAAACCTATATCATACAGTGCCTTCGTAAAGCTACCCTTGAATTTGTCCATGTTAGGTTACAGCCTTATTCTGAAAAAAGTATTTCATGTAGGGCTCATGAAATGTATTTCATGGATGGCTCATCAGGCTCAGATAACATCAGGCTCAGGTATCATCTGGCTCAGGTATCATCAGGCTCAGGTATCATCAGGCTCAGATAACATCAGGCTCAGATAACATCAGGCTCAGATAACATCAGGCTCAGGTAACATCAGGCTCAGGTACCATCTGGCTCAGGTATCATCTGGCTCAGGTATCATCAGGCTTGAATTTCTGATCAAAGCTTTAATCAAATACATACAGACCTATTTATATGCGTTATATGCTTTTGAATGACACTTCCTGTTTTGGAAGGAAATACGGGGTTACCTGAGAGTAAAGTGATTTTTTCTCGGGGTGGAACATTTGTAAAATACGGGAAAATTTCCAACCCTTCGAATCAAGGTTTACTGACTAAGCATATTCACTTAATTATACAGTACATTCGACTGGCCTCACTATACAGTGACGTCGGTATAGCATCAACTGTTATTTCATTGGGCATCTGTTTTCTAGCTAGTCATGGTGAAATTGTGAAATTGTTTGTCCTTGTATGACTGTCTTTATGACATTTGATGATATTTGAAGAAAAGCAGATCAAAGTATGAAAAACGACTGTTACTTCTCCATTGATAAAGTATGAAAAACGACTTACTTCTCCATTGATAAAGTATGAAAAACGACTGTTACTTCTCCATTTATAAAGTATGAAAAACGACTGTTACTTCTCCATTGATAAAGTTTGATCATAACGTTTCTGGGCCCTCTCCCCTGTGTCAAACACTTGGGTTCATTATTATGGTGGCATCCCCTTAACTCTCATTCTAATACACCAATGGTAACATGATATTCTCTTACCTCATTTAAATAAGTACCGCCTTGGAACCAACATTGGAGAAGGTGTGTTTGCCGAGAGGCGTGGTTCATATAGCTAGATAGCTACTCTACTGGTGCCAGAATTTGACTGTAGGGTGTCAGAAAATATGATAAAAAATTGACCCTATTCATCAATGGCTAAGATGCCATATGTTTTCTCTTTCATCTGTGTCTGGTGTTAGCTAGTTACTGGCTACCTAGGTCTTCAGCCAGCATAGAACAAAAGGGGGTCAAGGGTTGTTCCAAACCCAGATGCAGCTGTCAAGTCAACACATCAGTCAGTGCTGCTGTGCATCACAAGAGACATCATTCATGCAATTTCAATATTCAAGTTGCTTTGTGTTAGTGAAGCGGAACAAAGCTTCCTGAAGCATTGATGCTTTCCAGCCAATTGTGTTGAAAGTAGGTTCATTACCTGAGGCTTTGAACAACACAGTGTACACTAGTGGCACCTGCTGGTCAAAAGATCTTAGAGCAACCAAATTCTGAAAGATTATATCCCACACGCTGTAGCGCATGCGCGGAGTAACCTTTTTAGTCTTCTACCAAACCAATCAGGTGGTTGTTCGACGAAACAAAGATTCTGACATCATTGATCACCTGCTTCTGATAAAGTGGTACAGGCATCGGTACACTGCTTTGAAGTAAACTGCTTAAAGATTTTCACGCATGACTCAGAGCTCCGGTATCAAACGTGACATCCATACTTTGACTCAGAGCTCCGGTATCAAACGTAACATCCATACTTTGACTCAGAGCTCCGGTATCAAACGTGACATCCATACTTTGACTCAGAGCTCCGGTATCAAACGTAACATCCATACTTTGACTCAGAGCTCCGGTATCAAACGTAACATCCATACTTTGACTCAGAGCTCCGGTATCAAACGTAACATCCATACTTTGACTCAGAGCTCCGGTATCAAACGTAACATCCATACTTTGACTCAGAGCTCCGGTATCAAACGTAACATCCATACTTTGACTCAGAGCTCCGGTATCAAACGTAACATCCATACTTTGTGCTTTCGGGAAGTATTCAGACCCCTTGACATTTTCCACATTTGTTACGTTACAGCCTTATTCCATAATGTATTAAATAAATGTCTTCCCTCAGTCTACACACGATACTCTGTAATGACAAAGCGAAAACAGTTTTTTTTTTTTTTTTTTGCAAATGTATTAAAATAAAAAAATAAGAAAAACCTTATTTACGTAAGTTTTCAGACCCTTTGCTATGAGACTCGAAATTGAGCTCAGGTGCAACCTGTTTCCATTGATCATCCTTGAGATGTTTCTACAACTTGATTGGAGTCCACTTGTGGTAAATTCAATTGATTGGACATGGTTTGGAAAGGCACACGCCTGTCTAGATAAGGTCCCACAGTTGACAGTGCATGTCAGAGCAAAAAACAAACCATGAGGTCAAATGAATTGTCTGTAGAGCTCTGAGAAAGGATTGTGTCGAAGCACAGATCTGGGGAAGGCTAACAAAATAATTCTGCAGCATTGAAGGTCCCCAAGAACATAGTGGCCTCCATCATTCTTAAATGGATGAAGTTTGGAACCACCAAGACTCTTCCTAGAGCTGGCCGCCCGGCCAAACTGAGCAATTCGGGAGAAGGGCCTTGGTCAGGGAGGTGACCAAGAACCCGATGGTCACTCTGACAGAGCTCCAGAGTTCCTCTGTGGAGATTGGTGGAGTGCTGCAGAGATGGTTGTCCTTCTGAAAGGTTCTCCACTCAGGCCTTTATGGTAGAGTGGCCAGATGGAAGCCACTCCTCAGTAAAAGGCACATGAAAGCCCTCTTTGAGTTTGCCAAAAGGCATCTAAAGGACTCCGACCATGAGAAACAAGATACACTCAGCCTGATGAAACCAAGATTGAACTATTTGGCCTGAATGCCAAGCGTCACGTCTGGAGGAAACCTGGCACCATCTCTACGGTGAAGCATGGTGGAGGCAGCATCATGCTGTGGGGATTTTATTCAGCAGTAGAAACTGGGAGACTAGTCAGGATTGAGGGAAAGATGAATGGAGCAAAGTACAGGGAGATCCTCAGACTGGGGCGAAGGTTCTCCCTTCCAACAGAACAACCCTAAGCACACAGCTAAGACAACGCAGGACTGGCTTCGGGACAGGTCTCTGAATACTTATGTAAAAAACTAAAATGTGGAAAAAGTCAAGGGGTCTGAATACTTTCCGAATGCACTGCATCTCCATTCTTGTGTATTTTATTTTATTCCTCGTGTTACTATTTTATTTGTATAATTTTTAAAAAAGCATTTCACAGTAAAGTCTACACCATTTGTATTCGGCGCATGTGATAAATACAATTTGATTTGATTTGACTGCCGAGTGCTGGGAAGGAGGAAGGAAGCTCTGGAATGTTCTGGAATCCTTAGACAACCCTGGGCATCATGTCCTCAGTGGTCCTGTCTTTGTTATGATTGTATGGCTGAAATGCACACAGACAGACCTTTGGCTACCTGGCTCCGCCTCCTACTGATCACAACAGGCAAACAATAATTGGTGCTAAAATGACAAGTAATTCATGAGAAATTCTCTCTCTCTTTACCCAACCCCTCTTTCTCTCTCTTTTCCCCTCTTTTCTACCTCAGCTGACCCAGTTCAGATATCACTGTGCTTAACTCAGTCAGTCAGAGGCCCTGTATTGGGAAGTAACGATTCACCGATACACTGTAAGCATCGGCCCCGAATTCCAATGTTTAAGATAAAAGTGCATCGGCCCGTGGTCAGAAAATGTATTAAAATACTATGAATCTCCTCAGATTTGATTGTTGAGGTTCACCATCAGCAATAGTTTTGGTAGTTTTGCTTTTAACAATCGGCATATATGGTAATTTTTAGATATACAGGGTAAAGTTGAAAATGTCATAACAAGGACACCAATCACTATTGCGAGGCGCACCCCATGGCCGAAGCGAGAGGAGAAGATCACTCCGTTAAAACGTCCAAACGGTCGAAACCTTTCGATTTTGATGGGTGGAATTTGTGAACGATAAATATTTATACTTTACTAGCTCAAACACTTCATCTGCAAGTTAATCAGTGATGGTGATACACCATAGTCATACATAATACACACACACACACACACACACACACACACACACACACACACACACACACACACACACACACACACACACACACACACACACACACACACACACACACACACACACACACACACACACACACACACACACACACACACACACACACACAAGTTAATCAGTGGGTGATGGTGATTTCAGAACCAATCTGATAGTGGTACAGTAGATGCCTAGTCTCTCTCATGGCTCAGCTCAGTTGCCTACATAGTACATACACCATAGTCATACATCATTTACACACACACACACACACACACACACGTCAGCGCGGACAGATCCAGTTCAGAGATGTGCCCAGCTCATGAGCCCCATCAGCAGCAGATTTGAGTTAAGAATGGAATAGTAAATGTGTTTACACAACAAATGTTAATGCATTGAATCGCATCAAACCAAATTAAATCGATTTGTTCTGTAATGAAACCGAATCGCACCGAATCATTTCAATCTGAAACAGATTTTTCCTGTAACTAAAACAGATTTTTCCTGAGCCCATGTGTCTTGATACATGTCGAATCGTCTTGAAAGGGAAAGATGCACATCCCTAACACCTAATGTAGAGCAGGTGATATTCTCCTCTCAGTCTCATTTAAGATGTTTTCTTTCTCTACCTGCAGGGTTCTAAGGGCTATCCAGGGCCACAAGGACATCCTGGAGAACAGGTGAGTCGTTAGCGTTCATTGGGTCAAACTTGTCCCTTTTTATTTTAGTAAAACGCCAGGTCACTGATCTCATTATGGACCATTTTTGGGCTAGAGCATGACACACCCACACGCACGCACGCACAGTGAGAGAAAGAGACAGGCAGCTGTAGCCTGGAAGACATTTGGTATAGTCACTCTTCAGCTGTCTCTGTGTTCTCAGCCATTTCTCAGCCACTCAAGAAGCTAACAATTAACATGTTTCCCCTTTCAACACAAAACGTCCTAAAACGGAGTGCACTCACGCAGCACACTTACAAAGTAAATCCTTTAAGGTGTTGAGATGACTTCAGCACCAGGTGCCACTCTGTGCCCCGAGGTGATTGTTCAGGCTGGAACTGGAAGGGGAGGAGCCAGAGAGAGAGTGTGTGTGTTCTGCTACAGTTTGGCTGTAGGGGATGGGTGAGGGCAAACAGTGCCTGTTTTATTCCTGAGTTGGCAGCATTGGTGAGGGCCAATGTTTATCTTCTTTCATCCCTCTCTTTTATCTCTTTCTCTCTCTCCTTGTCTCTTCCCCCCCCTCCCCAGGGCATACCGGGACTTCCAGGAGTGATTGGGGATGCAGGTTACCCTGGCAGGCAGGTGCAGTGAATATGCTCCAGATTCCTCCATCCATCCTCTCGGCTTGTCTACATTGCGCAGAATTCCACATCACTACCTGCGTACTATCATATTGCTGTAGTCAGAAATGAACATCATGTCCTCCTGTCTCTCTCCTAACTACAGTAGTGACACACTCCTCAGTCTCTTTAGTGAAAAAACGGTCAACTAGTGACCTTTTTGCTAGACTCCTTGTCATTTTGATTTCAACTATATATTCAATAACAATTATTTTGAAGAAAGGCGTTGTATAAGTATGTCCGACGACGAATGTTTGAACTAAAAGTGTGTGCACAACAATGATACTAAGGAGGTGTAATGTAGCTGAGAGTGGCATGTTTCCTCATTCCTTTTGACTTCTTAAACAATTAGTCTATGCAATCACATTTTTTATTTCCCTACCTGTCTAAAATGTACAATTTAGTGTTTTATGTGTGGAAGTGTGTATTGCCCCCATGTGTAACAGACACACACACACTGTATTGTGTGACAATGGCCTCTCCTTATGCTGCTCTCCTTTGTTGCAGGGTTTGGCTGGGCCAGAAGGTAACCCAGGTCCTAAAGGTGTACGTGTAAGTACAGCTCCCTACTACCCTCCCCTCCACTTTACTCGGCTCTATTAGAGGGAATACTTCATTTCCTGAAGGGATTACCTGTCTGCTCCACCGGGAACGGCTGATCTGTTAGAGGACCTGTGTTGTGTTAACAAGGTGCTGGCTCCCACTGCAGCAGATTCCTCTGGGAGCAGGTCTGGGATCTGTTTTCGCTCAGTCGAGCTTCTGCTCTGTTGCGAGAGCAGCTCATTCCTTTCCTCAGGAAGCACAGGCATGCTCTCCCTCCGCTAGAGAACAGAGGGAGGGAAAAGAGCACGGGCTGGAGCATAGATAGAAAGGTTGGGAGGAGGGTATGAAGAGGTGGATAAATGAAAAGTAAAAAAATTAATAACTAAAAAGTGTAAGGAGAATCCCTCAGTTTGTCATTTTTGTTTATGCCAACATGTTGTCAGAGACAGAATGACATATCAGCCTATTAGGGAAAACTACAGGGCTCAATGAGTTTGAGACGTCTGTGGTAGTTTTCCATTGCTGAAGAATGTAGAAAAAGAGAGCGAGAGCGAGAGAGAGAGAGAGAGAGAGAGAGTCTTGCATCCATGTTGTATTATGTTTAAGTGAAGGTACTCCAAAACATAGCAGATAAGCTGCCAGACCGCCACTATCCCAGACTGCTGTCTGCTTCAATTATTATAATGGTTTTCTTGTGCCGAAGGAGAGGCGGACCAAAACGCAGCGTGGTTATTATTCATGGTTCTTTAATAAAGAAACTATACATGAATAGACTAACAAAACCAAGAAATGTGAAAAAACCAAAACAGCCCTATCTGGTACAAACACAGAGACAGGAACAATCACCCACAAAACCCAACACCAAACAGGCTACCTAAATATGGTTCCCAATCAGAGACAATGACTAACACCTGCCTCTGATTGAGAACCATATCAGGCCAAACACAGAAACAGACTAACTAGACACACAACATAGAATGCCCACTCAGATCACACCCTGACCAACCAAAACATAGAAACATACAAAGCAAACTATGGTCAGGGCGTGACAATTATAGAAGTCTCCTGTCCCCCACACTGGACTCGACTCGGTCTCTTCAAGTGTCCTCTCCCTTTTAGCTAGTCAGAATAAAAGCAAAAGCTCGCCTTCCATAGTTCCCTCTCATTTTTTGTGGTGATTTGTGAGGTAGTGGTGGTGAGGCGTTTTTATTTTTGCTATTGCCAGATGAGCATTATGTTCCATACTGATGAAATGTGGACATGCCTGATCTCCTCTCTCTGAAGTGGTCAGCAGATCGTAGCCTGTCAGCAAAGAGGGAATTATAAATGTAAATGTTTTGAAAGATGCACCGCTAGTTACTTTATATTTGTATTTTTTACAACAGAGTGGAAAAATGGCCGCATGTAACTTTTCTTCTCTCGGGTGGTCAGCAGCTCTTAGCCTGTCAGCTAAGAAACATATATTGAAGGTCGCACCGCATGCCACTTTTCAATGGAGCATGGGATAATTGGCCACTTGAAACGTTTCTACTTGGCTCTCAGCCTGTCAGCTAAGACAGTTTTTTCCATAGATGTAACTTTTGTAGTGAGCCGCATGGATACAGGACCAGTTGACCTGCTTCCCATGAAACACGGACGGAACTGCTTCAGCCGAATGAGACCTGGGTGAAGAGTTCCTCTGGCGGAAAGATGGAATGGTAGAATGAGAGAAAGGAGAGGCGGAAAGATGGAGATTTATCCCTCTCATATCTGTCCATGAAGCCAGACAATGTATCATTAGACTGATAGCTTGGCTTCAGTTTCAAGTTGTTTTTTTTAAAGTTAGTGTGTGTGCTTGCATATTGCATTTTTCTTTTTAACCTTTATTTAACTAGGCAAGTCAGTTAAGAACAAATTCTTATTTACAATGACGGCCTACCAAAAGGCAAAAGGCCTCCTGCGTGGACAGGCAAAGGTTTAAAAAAATAAATATATATATATATATATATATATATATATATATATATATATATATATATATATATATATATATATATATAGGACATATGTCAGCACTAGAGTAGGGGTAGATCATCATCTCTGATCTGACATATGTCAGCACTAGAGTAGGGGTAGATCATCATCTCTGATCTGACATATGTCAGCACTAGAGTAGGAGTAGATCATCATCACTGATCTCTGATCTGACATATGTCAGCACTAGAGTAGGAGTAGATCATCATCTCTGATCTGACATATGTCAGCACTAGAGTAGGGGTAGATCATCATCACTGATCTCTGATCTGACATATGCCAGCACTAGAGTAGGGGTATATCATCATCACTGATCTGACATATGTCAGCACTAGAGTAGGGGTAGATCATCATCACTGATCTCTGATCTGACAT
Organism: Oncorhynchus gorbuscha; assembly: GCF_021184085.1. NCBI lineage: Eukaryota > Metazoa > Chordata > Actinopteri > Salmoniformes > Salmonidae > Oncorhynchus > Oncorhynchus gorbuscha. The sequence goes on from NC_060178.1 coordinate 48,237,153, forward strand.
ATGTCAGCACTAGAGTAGGGGTATATCATCATCACTGATCTGACATATGTCAGCACTAGAGTAGGGGTAGATCATCATCTCTGATCTGACATATGTCAGCACTAGAGTAGGGGTAGATCATCATCTCTGATCTGACATATGTCAGCACTAGAGTAGGGGTAGATCATCATCACTGATCTCTGATCTGACATATGTCAGCACTAGAGTAGGGGTATATCATCATCACTGATCTGACATATGTCAGCACTAGAGTAGGAGTAGATCATCATCACTGATCTCTGATCTGACATATGCCAGCACTAGAGTAGGAGTAGATCATCATCACTGATCTCTGATCTGACATATGTCAGCACTAGAGTAGGGGTATATCATCATCACTGATCTGACATATGTCAGCACTAGAGTAGGGGTATATCATCATCACTGATCTCTGATCTGACATATGTCAGCACTAGAGTAGGGGTATATCATCATCTCTGATCTGACATATGTCAGCACTAGAGTAGGGGTAGATCATCATCTCTGATCTGACATATGTCAGCACTAGAGTAGGGGTAGATCATCATCACTGATCTGACATATGCCAGCACTAGAGTAGGAGTAGATCATCATCACTGATCTCTGATCTGACATATGCCAGCACTAGAGTAGGGGTATATCATCATCACTGATCTCTGATCTGACATATGTCAGCACTAGAGTAGGGGTAGATCATCATCTCTGATCTGACATATGTCAGCACTAGAGTAGGAGTAGATCATCATCTCTGATCTGACATATGTCAGCACTAGAGTAGGGGTAGATCATCATCTCTGATCTGACATATGTCAGCACTAGAGTAGGGGTAGATCATCATCTCTGATCTGACATATGCCAGCACTAGAGTAGGGGTAGATCATCATCACTGATCTCTGATCTGACATATGCCAGCACTAGAGTAGGGGTAGATCATCATCACTGATCTCTGATCTGACATATGTCAGCACTAGAGTAGGAGTAGATCATCATCTCTGATCTGACATATGTCAGCACTAGAGTAGGGGTAGATCATCATCTCTGATCTGACATATGTCAGCACTAGAGTAGGGGTAGATCATCATCTCTGATCTGACATATGCCAGCACTAGAGTAGGGGTAGATCATCATCTCTGATCTGACATATGTCAGCACTAGAGTAGGGGTAGATCATCATCTCTGATCTGACATATGCCAGCATTAGAGTAGGGGTAGATCATCATCACTGATCTCTGATCTGGCTACAATCAAGAGCGCTACATTCGTTTACATACCTGACACGCAGAATTCCCAGAACTCAATGAGTTCAGAGACACTATTGCTTTGATGGGCTTAAGATAAACCTGTTCGGGTATTCAACAGTCTGCTCGACGTCACAGTGGTTTATCTGTATCAAATCAAATTGTATTTGTCAAATGTGCCGAATACAACAGGTGTATTACTTTACTGTGAAATGCTTACTTACAAGCCCTTAACCAACAATGCAGTTTAAAAAAAATAGAGTTAATAGAGTTAAAAATAGAGTTAAGAATAAAAAGTAACACAATAAAAGAACAATAACGAGGCTATATACAGAGGGTACTGGTACCGAGTCAATGTGCGGTGGTTCCAGGTTAGAAATGTATGCACTGTACCATCAGAGAGCGATGATGATTTATCTCTATGCGTATACTGTACTGTAGGTCCAACAGCCTGCCTGTTCCACTTCCATTGTCTGAGTGTGACTGATGAATCTTCAGTTCAGTAATGCCCCGCTGTCCTATCCATCACCAAGTAAAGATGTGTTGTTCCGTATATTCTGTCTGAATAACGTCTTCCATTAGATGTTGAGGATGGGTTTAAAGACTTTATTACCTGGTTGGACACGCTCACGACAAGTCTCACTTTGCATTATACCTCCAGGCAAAGTGTTACAAATGGGTTCACATGTACTGTATGTGTGCTTTGGTGTTCAGGGTTTCATTGGGCCTCCTGGTATAGCTGGTTCAGTCGGGCAGGAAGGGGAGAGAGTAAGTATCACCTTGATTTATGCAGTATGTGCACCTAATTAAGTGTCTGTCAGGTGAGTTTTTCCTAGCCACTGTGCTTCTACACCTGCGTTGCTTGCTGTTTGGGGTTTTAGGCTGGGGTTTTCTGTACAGCACTTTGAGATATCAGCTGATGTACGAAGGGCTATATAAATAAATTTGATTTGAGGTAGGAGACATTGTCCTCTTTGTTTGCAATAGGTGTAGGATATAACCAAGGCTACAGGCTAACTCATCCTATCAGAGGGCGAGGGTCGTCAATATCAGTAAACTCGGATCTAACCAAAGGCAATTGATGTTGCGTTTCATCTATTTCGGAGCTATTAAGCAACAGGAAAATATGTGGTTAGCCCTGTTAATTGTATGGTTTTATTTATAGATCCAAATGAATGTTTGCTGATACTAAAGCAGCTACAGCGATCTCTCCTCACAGAGTTCTTACAAGGACAATAAAATGTCGAATAACTACATTTTCCACAATGCAATGCCATGTTGTGTCAGTGGAAAATATGCTTCTTCATCATGAAATAAATCATAAGTCCCCTGGACCGTAGTACAGTGTTTATCTTCCCTTAATAACCCTGGCAGTAAAGTCCTGTAAAACAATTTTTTAAAAACCTGTATGATTCATTCTGTGAGGGAGGTCTTGACTACGATTTTGTCATAGACGAATTACACAGCAAACGGCAGTCACCTTTCCTCATCTGAGAGTTTCCTTGTGTTTTTTCCCCCCAGGGTATTCCCGGTCCTGTTGGGAAGACCGGTCCCAAAGGAAAACAGGTAATGGACTACACGACACCACACAGCTTTGAAACCCGTGATATTCCTGGACAGGGGGGGGGGGTAAACTAGAATGGTCCGCATGCATCCTGGGTCAATAACTGTGGTCCAATTCATTCATGCGCTATCAAGAGGGCGGAACGGGGAGATAAGAAGAGAGGATAGGATAAGAGAGAGAGTAGAGGAGAGGAGGTGGGAAGAATAGAGGTCAGAAAGAAGTGTTTCACAACCCATAATGGTGTACATCTGCTACTCCCACAGAAGTAATCATTTACCCTCAACACAGGAAGCCCTAAGGAATTTTAAAGCCAAAGCTTTTGCCTTCATCTGTATTCTGTGAGTGTTCATTGCTAATGTGCAAATGCACTCGGCACATTCAGTGCCAGAAGTAACAATTCACACACAGCCAAAAATAGATTACCCGTGATATAAAAACAACCTATGGACAGGATGCCAACAACATGAGGATATGCATTCAACTTGCCATTTGAGCGAGTCTCTCTCAGTGCCAGTTAGGTTGGCATAGGAAAACAGTGTCTCACATACAGAGATCGAGTAACCAAAGGCATGACATAGCGAAGAACGCTATAAAAACACAAGTGTCAGTGAGCAAGGCATCTGACAGCTTCTCTGTGCTGTGGCCAGCTGGGATACCAAGTGGGCCGATGGCCCAGACCAGGCACACCAGCATCTGTCTGTGAGTGAGTGGAGAGGGGTTATCAAAGCCTGCTTCTCTCGCTCTCTCTCTCTCTCTCTCTCTCTCTCTCTCTGGAACGCTGGGGATGGAACACTCAGAGCTGGAAGTTCTGGAACACAGGGGAGAGAATGGAGAACATCAGAACATCCCACAATATGCAAGTAGACAGGCAAGGAGGGCCAGCGCCCTTTGCTCTGTTCGATCTGATAGGCCCACAATGAAGAGATTATACCCAGGAGCATCTGAATATCTAGTAACTCCTAACTGAACTGCCAACATTGTGTAAATGAAAACTTTTGTTGTTCTTTTGCGTGCAGGGAGTTGTTGGAGATGTTGGTGAAAGGGGTCCTCCTGGTCCTGATGGCGACGAGGTAAGATCCACGTCCCTCCTCCTCTTAAAGGGATAGTCCAAGATTTTCGGCAATTAAGTCCCTTTTCTACTTACCCAGAGTCAGAAGAACTCGTAGATACAATGTTGATGTCTGCGTGCATTTGAAGCAAGTCGAAGGTAGTTTCGCGAGTCATTGCTAACTAGCGTTAGCCACTGGGATAGCTTTAGCGCAATGGGAGTCTACAGGGGTGCGTCCCAGTCGCTGAGCTAACGTCACTTAGCAGTTTCCTTCATACTGCACGCAGAGACCTAGAAATGGTATCCAACACTTCATCCGACTCTGTGTAAATAGTTGCCAAAAAATCTCACACTATCCCTTTAAGTCAAATCAAATGTGTCACATGCGCCGAATATCACTGGTGTAGACTTTAAGCTTACTTACAAGCCTTTCCCAATGATGCAGGGTCTACAAATAATACTAGTAATGTAAAATAAAATAGTAGCACAAGAGGATTTAAATAAGATACACACGTACCAGATTCACGTGCAGCGGTAGGAGCGGTCTGAGGTCGATAGTACGTGACAGCAGGGGGAAGTTCCTAGGCATCATGAGGGATGATAATAAGAGTCACATAAAGAACAGAGGAGCAGCAGCAAATGATGAGTGTAAAAGTGTGTAAGTGTGTTTGTGTAGTGTGTATGTATGTGTGTGTGTGTTTTTCTATGTAGTGTTTGTGAATGTAGGTGGGAGTGTCAATGTAGGGTGTGTGAATGATTGTTAATGGTGTGTATATATAGTCTAGTGAGTGTACGTAGGGTCAGTGCAAGATAGAGTCCGTGCAGATAGTTTGGGTACCATTCATTTACTATTTAGCAGTCTGGTTATTTAGCAGTCTGGTTATTTAGCGGTCTGGTTATTTAGCGGTCTGGTTATTTAGCGGTCTGGTTATTTAGCGGTCTGGTTATTTAGCGGTCTGGTTATTTAGCGGTCTGGTTATTTAGCAGTCTGGTTATTTAGCAGTCTGGTTATTTAGCGGTCTGGTTATTTAGCGGTCTGGTTATTTAGCGGTCTGGTTATTTATAGGTCTGGTTATTTAGCAGTCTGGTTATTTAGCAGTCTGGTTATTTAGTAGTCTGGTTATTTAGCGGTCTGGTTATTTAGCGGTCTGGTTATTTAGCGGTCTGGTTATTTAGCGGTCTGGTTATTTAGCGGTCTGGTTATTTAGCGGTCTGGTTATTTAGCTGTCTGGTTATTTAGCGGTCTGGTTATTTATCAGTCTGGTTATTTAGCAGTCTTATGGCTTGGCGGTTGAAGCTGTCTCTGAGCCTGTTGGTCCGAGAGCCGATGCTGTGGTACCCTTTGGCCGTTGGCCTGTTTCCGGTTGCCATGTTTGTTATTACTATTCAGTCTCTAGCAAAAAATCACACTCCAGGAACAATGTTGTGCACCCCTGCCCTATGTCTTGTGCCCTGCTCTATGACCTTTTAGGAGATTAGCTCTGCTGAGCTGAGTTGTGCCATGCACAGTATATAGACAGAGCAATTGTTCTCGTTTGGCCTCCGAAACGCCATGGTTGACTCAACCGCATGGCTTAGATTAGAACACACTCTCTGGACTGTTTCTGGACATCTGTAGCTCTGGATGAGCTCAGCCCAGGCCCAGCAGTCTGTAACGTTTTAGAGCTCAACGTGTTGAGATGATCTGCAATCCGTTACAATTTGGCAGGGCAGATTCCAACAGAACAGCAGGTTACAGGGAATCACTTTATTGAGCTGGCAAAGTATGCTGCAGATGAGCAAATCGGGAAACGGATTGTTTCCCGAGCTTGTTTTTTGTTTTTATTGATTTAAAAAGTCCTGTAAAAGCAGAACTCTGTGTGTGTGTGTGCCTGGGTGTGTGTGTGTGTGTGCCTGGGTGTGTGTGTCTCTGTGTGTGTGTGTGTCTCTGTGTGTGTGTCCCTGTGTGCGTGTGTCTGTGTGTGCGTGTGTCTGTGTGTGCGTGTGTCTGTGTGTGCGTGTGTCTGTGTGTGTGTGGGTGTGTGTGTCTCTGGGTGGGTGTGTGTGTCTCTGGGTGGGTGTGTGTGTGTCTCTGTGTGTGTGTGTGTGTGTCTCTGGGTGGTGTGTGTGTGTGTCTCTGGGTGGGTGTGTGTCTCTCTGTGTGTGTGTGTGTGTGTGTGTGTGTGTGTGTGTGTGTGTGTGTGTGTGTGTGTGTGTGTGTGTGTGTGTGTGTGTGTGTGTGTGTGTGTGTGTGTGTGTGTGTGTGTGTGTGTGTGTCTGTGTGTGTGTGTGTGTGTGTGTGTGTGTGTCTCTGTGTGTGTCTGTGTCTCTGTGTGTGTCTGTCTCTGTGGGTCTGTGTCTGGGTGGGTGTGTGTCTGTGTGTGTCTGTGTCTCTGTGTGTGGGTGTGTCTCTGTGTGTGGGTGTGTCTCTGTGTGGGTGTGTCTCTGTGTGGGTGTGTCTCTGTGTGGGTGTGTCTCTGTGTGGGTGTGTGTGTCTCTCTGGGTGTGTGTGTCTCTCTGGGTGTGTGTGTGCCTGGGTGTGTGTGTGTGTGTCTGGGTGTGTGTGTGTGCCTGGGTGTGTGTGTGTGTGTGCCTGGGTGTGTGTGTGTGTGTGCCTGGGTGTGTGTGTGTGTCTCTCTGTGTGTGTGTGTGTGTGTGCCTGGGTGCATGCGCGTGTTTATGTTCACATGTGTGTCCATTGCTACCCTGTACTCATGATGTTCCTGTACTGTCCTGTAGGGGCCTGCTGGTGGGACTGGCATGGGTGGCTTCCCAGGTCTGAGGGTGAGTGTTACACAACATTACATATCAGCCTTTCTAGGGATTTTTTCCACCGTGCCTCTACATCGGCATTGCTTCCTCCCTGGGGTTTTAGGCTCGATTTCTGTGATAACTTTGTGAAAACTGCGGATCTAAAAAAAATAGCTCTATAAATACATTTGATTAATATATTTATTCATCTGTCGTGTTATGGTCAAGGTCTAACGTTTTTTTTATCTTTAAGTCGTAAATTAAGATCCTACATCTGTACAGTGTATTATATCCACATTAAGCCCAACTCCACATTTGTCTGTAGATTAGATCATATGTTTTTGGATAACTGTTTTGTACACCGGAAGAGTAAAAATTCTGATGAATGGGGAATCTGCTCTGACATACTCTGATAAATGGGAATCTCTAACTAGTAACCTTCGTTTCTTGGAGAGCTACTGTGCCAATACTCCAACCAAGGTCATTTGTTTTGAATGGTAACGATATATTCTTCACCCTGCCTACTGTGAAACGCTTAGTACTGTGCTCTGCAGGTCATGACTGCCCTGCCAAAGGTGAATTACCAATATTTTGATTAACTTTAAAGACATGGCGGCCTGTCAAGCACTGAGCTGAGTGAGGGAGAGGGAGAGGGAGAAGACCAAAAGATGTCCCACTTTAAATTACGTTCAGCTTATAAAGGCTCCTTCGTAATGTTTTCAGAAGCACTACATAAGTGTTACAAAGCCTCTTTAACCATATGTCATGTTTTATAAAGGGTTCATAAATGTGGCACAACTGTGTGTAATTATCACCAATGTCAAATGTGACTATGAGACGTGAGACGTGAATATGAGACGTGGCTGTATCTAGGGGGTTTGTATTTAGCTGAGCCTGCTAGCTACATTTAGGCAAGCTAGTCATTTTTGTGAAGTCACTGAAATTATCGGAAATAACCATTGAGGTAGCTACAGTATAGAATCTAATTTAACACTTAACTACTACAAACAAATTTAAATGGAAATAAATAAAGGTTAACTTGATCAGTGTCCCGTCAGCAACACTAAGAAAGTACTTCCGGGACACTTAAATGTGTCAATAACTATTAATGATATATACAAATAATTATCTAAACATTAACGATGATTCATATTTGTTCATATTTAAGTGACATTTGCATTAAATGTGGATTTAGAAACATGTACCAATGGCAAATAAATGCCGGAAGTCGGAAGTTTACATACACCTTAGCCAAATACATTTAAATTCAGTTTTTCACAATTCCTGACATTTAATCCTAGTAAAAATTCCCTGTTTTAGGTCAGTTAGGATCACCACTTTATTTTTCAGAATGAGAAATGTCAGAATAATTGTAGAGAGAATTATTTCTTTCAGCTTTTATTTTTTCATCACTTTCCCAGTGGGTCAGAAGTTTACCTAGTATTTGGTAGCATTGTCTTTAAATTATTTAACGTGGGTCAAACATTTTGGGTGGCCTTCCACAAGCTTCCCACAATAAGTTGGGTGAATTTTGGCCCATTCCTCCTGACAGAGCTGGTGTAACTGAGTCAGGTTTGTAGGCCACCTTGCTCGCCCCCACTTTTTCAGTTCTGCCCACAAATGTTCTATAGGGTTGAGGTCAGGGCTTTGTGATGGCCACTCCAATACCTTGACTTTGTTGTTCTTAAACCATTGTGCCACAAGTTTGGAAGTCTGCTTGGGGTCATTGTTCATTTGGAAGACCCATTTGTGACCAAGCTTTAACTTCCTGAATTATGTCTTGAGATGTTGCTTCAATATAGCCACATAATTTTGCATCCTCATGATGCCATCTATTTTGTGAAGTGCACCAGTCCCTCCTGCAGTAAAGCACCCCCACAACATGATGCTGCCACCCTCGTGCTTCACGGTTGGGATGGTGTTCTTCTGCTTGCAATCTTCCCCCTTTTTAATCCAAACATAACGATGGTCATAATGGGCAAACAGTTCTATTTTTGTTTCAGAGGACATTTCTCCAAAAAGTATGATCTTTGTCCCCATGTGCAATTGCAAACCGTAGACTGGCTTTATTTATGGCAGTTTTGGAGCAGTGGCTTCTTCCTTGCTGAGCGGCCTTTCAGGTTATGTCGATATAGGACTCGTTTTACTGTGCATATAGATACTTTTGTACCTGTATCCTCCAGCATCTTCACAAGGTCCTTTGCTGCTGTTCTGGGATTGATTTGCACTTTTCGCACCAAGTACGTTCATCTCTAGGAGACAGAACACAAGAAATGACTTGTGTCTTGCACAAACTAGATGTCCTAACCGACTTGCCAAAACTATAGTTTGTTCACAAGAAATTTGTGCAGTGGTGGTAAACTCCCAAATTCAACTGTATGGAATACACATTGTCTTAGAGCAAGAACTATTCTCGGTGCCACAGTAAAAGTATAGCAAGGAATACTGTAGGGTCTGTAGAATGTATATATGGTGTCATTTCAACTGTATGGAATACACATTGTCTTAGAGCAAGAACTATTCTCGGTGCCACAGTAAAAGTACAGCATGGAATACTGTAGGGTCTGTAGAATGTATATATGGTGTCATTTCAACTGTATGGAATACACATTGTCTTAGAGCAAGAACTATTCTCGGTGCCACAGTAAAAGTACAGCAGGGAATACTGTAGGGTCTGTAGAATGTATATATGGTGTCATGTCAAGGGGCTATGAATAATACAGAGTTTTGCTGGCCTTTTAGTCCACCCATTTCATTGGTGGCTGAATCACATCACATGTGCGCTTACTACAGAAAACCTGCTAACCAAACAACAGTACATGGGCTTACTACAGAAAACCTGCTAACCAAACAACAGTACATGGGCTTACTATAGAAAACCTGCTAACCAAACAACAGTACATGGGCTTACTACAGAAAACCTGCTAACCAAACAACAGTACATGGGCTTACTATAGAAAACCTGCTAACCAAACAACAGTACATGGGCTTACTACAGAAAACCTGCTAACCAAACAACAGTACATGGGTTTACTATAGAAAACCTGCTAACCAAACAACAGTACAGGGCTTACTACAGAAAACCTGCTAACCAAACAACAGTACATGGGTTTACTATAGAAAACCTGCTAACCAAACAACAGTACATGGGCTTACTATAGAAAACCTGCTAACCAAACAACAGTACATGGGCTTACTATAGAAAACCTGCTAACCAAACAACAGTACATGGGCTTACTATAGAAAAGAAAACCTGCTAGAAAACCTGCTAACCAAACAACAGTACATGGGTTTACTATAGAAAACCTGCTAACCAAACAACAGTACAGGGCTTACTACAGAAAACCTGCTAACCAAACAACAGTACATGGGTTTACTATAGAAAACCTGCTAACCAAACAACAGTACATGGGCTTACTATAGAAAACCTGCTAACCAAACAACAGTACATGGGCTTACTATAGAAAACCTGCTAACCAAACAACAGTACATGGGTTTACTATAGAAAACCTGCTAACCAAACAACAGTACAGGGCTTACTACAGAAAACCTGCTAACCAAACAACAGTACATGGGTTTACTATAGAAAACCTGCTAACCAAACAACAGTACATGGGCTTACTATAGAAAACCTGCTAACCAAACAACAGTACATGGGCTTACTATAGAAAACCTGCTAACCAAACAACAGTACATGGGTTTACTATAGAAAACCTGCTAACCAAACAACAGTACATGGGTTTACTACAGAAAACCTGCTAACCAAACAACAGTACATGGGCTTACTACAGAAAACCTGCTAACCAAACAACAGTACATGGGTTTACTATAGAAAACCTGCTAACCAAACAACAGTACATGGGCTTACTATAGAAAACCTGCTAACCAAACAACAGTACATGGGCTTACTACAGAAAACCTGCTAACCAAACAACAGTACATGGGTTTACTATAGAAAACCTGCTAACCAAACAACAGTACAGGGCTTACTACAGAAAACCTGCTAACCAAACAACAGTACATGGGTTTACTATAGAAAACCTGCTAACCAAACAACAGTACATGGGCTTACTATAGAAAACCTGCTAACCAAACAACAGTACATGGGCTTACTATAGAAAACCTGCTAACCAAACAACAGTACATGGGCTTACTATAGAAAACCTGCTAACCAAACAACAGTACATGGGCTTACTATAGAAAACCTGCTAACCAAACAACAGTACATGGGCTTACTATAGAAAACCTGCTAACCAAACAACAGTACATGGGTTTACTATAGAAAACCTGCTAACCAAACAACAGTACATGGGCTTACTATAGAAAACCTGCTAACCAAACAACAGTACATGGGCTTACTATAGAAAACCTGCTAACCAAACAACAGTACATGGGTTTACTATAGAAAACCTGCTAACCAAACAACAGTACATGGGCTTACATGGGTTTACTAGAAAACCTGCTAACCAAACAACAGTACATGGGCTTACTATAGAAAACCTGCTAACCAAACAACAGTACATGGGTTTACTATAGAAAACCTGCTAACCAAACAACAGTACATGGGTTTACTATAGAAAACCTGCTAACCAAACAACAGTACATGGGCTTACTATAGAAAACCTGCTAACCAAACAACAGTACATGGGTTTACTATAGAAAACCTGCTAACCAAACAACAGTACATGGGTTTACTATAGAAAACCTGCTAACCAAACAACAGTACATGGGCTTACTATAGAAAACCTGCTAACCAAACAACAGTACATGGGTTTACTATAGAAAACCTGCTAACCAAACAACAGTACATGGGTTTACTATAGAAAACCTGCTAACCAAACAACAGTACATGGGCTTACTATAGAAAACCTGCTAACCAAACAACAGTACATGGGTTTACTATAGAAAACCTGCTAACCAAACAACAGTACATGGGCTTACTACAGAAAACCTGCTAACCAAACAACAGTACATGGGTTTACTATAGAAAACCTGCTAACCAAACAACAGTACATGGGCTTACTACAGAAAACCTGCTAACCAAACAACAGTACATGGGTTTACTATAGAAAACCTGCTAACCAAACAACAGTACATGGGCTTACTATAGAAAACCTGCTAACCAAACAACAGTACATGGGCTTACTACAGAAAACCTGCTAACCAAACAACAGTACATGGGTTTACTATAGAAAACCTGCTAACCAAACAACAGTACATGGGCTTACTATAGAAAACCTGCTAACCAAACAACAGTACATGGGCTTACTACAGAAAACCTGCTAACCAAACAACAGTACATGGGTTTACTATAGAAAACCTGCTAACCAAACAACAGTACATGGGTTTACTATAGAAAACCTGCTAACCAAACAACAGTACATGGGTTTACTATAGAAAACCTGCTAACCAAAAACAACAGTACATGGCTTACTATAGAAAACCTGCTAACCAAACAATAGAAAAGTACATGGGCTTACTATAGAAAACCTGCTAACCAAACAACAGTACATGGGCTTACTACAGAAAACCTGCTAACCAAACAACAGTACATGGGTTTACTATAGAAAACCTGCTAACCAAACAACAGTACATGGGCATTCTCACTGAATCAAATGGCAACTACACGCACAAATGTTCTTAGATTCTTCCCAGACCTCAAAAGACATCATCTGATGTGGTTTAAGCATTACTGTGAACACTATTTAAAATACTGTAAAGAATCTGGGGTAATCGAAAACCTGGAAAACAAAACCAAGAAAACAGAATTTGAATTTCAGAATGTTTTAGTAAAATATAATATAATTTATAACATTTTGCAGACATTTTATCCAAAGCGACTTACAGTACAGTCATTTGTGAATACATTTTCACGTATGGGTGGTCCTGGGAATCGAACCCAATATCAATGCTCTACCAAGATGCATGACGGGGTTATAAATGCTCTGTGAAGCCTCAATTTAACATGATTTATAAGGCCTTTATTATTTTTTTATTTTATTTTACCTTTATTTTACTAGGCAAGTCAGTTAAGAACAAATTCTTGTTTTCAATGACGGCCTAGGAACAGTGGGTTAACTGCCTGTTCAGGGGCAGAACGACAGATTTTGTACCTTGTCAGCTCGGGGATTTTAACTTGCAACCTTTCGGTTACTAGTCCAATGCTCTAACCACTAGGTTACCCTGCCACCCCAACGGTGCTTATGTCACCCTTTATAAAGCACAGAATTATGTCATATTTGACATTGGTAGTTATGTCACACTTTATGCGACATTGATGAACCCTTTAAAGCATGACATACGGTTATAGATGATTTGTAACACATTTATGTAGTATTTATGAAGGCTTTCTGAGGGCTTACCAAGCCTTTACAGGGCAATTCCAGTCCTCAGGGGCCTGATTGGTGTCACACTTTTCGCCGATCCATAGCAAACACACCTGATTTAAACTAACTGCATTCTAAACTGAAGATCAGGATTAGTTGATTATTGGAGTCAGCTGTGTTAGCTGGGGGCTGGGGATAAAGTGTTACACCAATCAGGCCACAGATGACTGGAGATACCCAGGCCTGCTATAAGCTGCACATTATTTAAAGCTGGAGAGAGAGAGAGAGAGATAGAGAGAGATAAAGAGAGAGATGGAGAGGGGGGGGTTGGGAGCCTATCCTAGTGATGTCTCCTGAGAGGGAGAGAGAGTGAGAGAGATAAAGAGAGAGATGGAGGGGGGGGGTTTGGGAGCCTATCCTAGTGATGTCTCCTGAGAGGGAGAGAGAGAGAGATGGAGAGGGGGGTTGGGAGCCTATCCTAGTGATGTCTCCTGAGAGGGAGAGAGAGTGAGAGAGATAAAGAGAGAGATGGAGGGGGGGGGGGGTTGGGAGCCTATCCTAGTGATGTCTCCTGAGAGGGAGAGAGAGAGAGAGAGATAAAGAGAGAGATGGGGGGGAGTTTGGGAGCCTATCCTAGTGATGTCTCCTGAGAGAGAGAGAGAGAGAGAGAGAGAGAGAGAGAGAGAGAGAGAGAGAGAGATAAAGAGAGAGATGGAGAGGGGGGTTGGGAGCCTATCCTAGTGATGTCTCCTGAGAGGGAGAGAGAGAGAGAGAGATAAAGAGAGAGATGGAGAGGGGGGGTTGAGAGCCTATCCTAGTGATGTCTCCTGAGAGGGAGAGAGAGAGATGGAGAGGGGAGGAGGGGGGGGAGCCTATCCTAGTGATGTCTCCTGAGAGAGAGAGAGAGAGAGAGAGATAAAGAGAGAGATGGAGAGGGGGGGGGGTTGGGAGCCTATCCTAGTGATGTCTCCTGAGAGGGAGAGAGAGAGAGATAAAGAGAGAGATGGAGAGGGGGGGGGGGTTGGGAGCCTATCCTAGTGATGTCTCCTGAGAGGGAGAGAGAGAGATGGAGATGGGGGGGGGTTGGGAGCCTATCCTAGTGATGTCTCCTGAGAGGGAGAGAGAGAGATAAAGAGAGAGATGGAGAGGGGGGGGAAATCCATAGCAGCTCTTCTCTAAACTCATACATACTCCCATGCCATTTTAAGTCATCAAAACATGTCAAAGTGTCCATCCAGGCCATATAGTGTTGCACCGTAGTGATAGATACTGTATTACCTCCACCCATGACCAAGCCCGTACCGTATCCCTCATACCCCCATGACCTCCATAACCTATTCCTCCCCACGGGGCTGCTGAGGTGAAGTGAGGTTTGGTACCTGACCCTGGCCTCCCCGGGAAAGCTGTGTTGGCCGGAGCATGGGAGGTTGGGAACCCTCTCTCTCCATCAGACAGATTTACGGGGTCACCACGAGCGGCGCTCAGAGGGATGGAGATTCCTCAACCGTTGCCAAGGCATCCAGCCATAACTCAACCGCTACACCTTAACTCAACCGTAACTCAACTGCCACGCCAAGATCCACACAGAGTCTGACTTGCCTGAACTACTGTTACAAGATGGCACCCAGGCAGCATGACTTGCGTACCCCGGGAATTTGATCTGACTCAGATGGAGGGCTCTGACCTATCCCTACAAATCAAGCTGTTCTCTGGACAGGATGTAGCATGGACATGGTCAGGTCAGGCTACTGGAAGGGAAAACACAGCCAGCTCTATTCCAGCCGTGACAAAAAAGTTGAGGCAAAACTTGTAGGATATAGATCATCCTGCTCTTATTGCTATTCAACATCACACATATTCTCTTGCATTTTCTATTCCCGGTGTACTGTATGTCTATGACAAAACCTGTTGATGAGTGATCATCTTTGAGAAATAGTTCATGTAAAGTACCTTCATTTAGGATGAAGTATTTAAGTGTAGTGTATAATCCAGGAAGGTACTCGATTCGTTCAACTGAATGGCTGGCTCGCAAAGCAACTCCGTTCATGTAGATACATACTGACATATTTATAGGCCATGTTATGTTTTACAGTCACTAATGTATTTTCAATTCAGTACAACATTATTGTACGTGCAGGTACTTTACATGAAATATTACTCAAACGTGATCATTTTGAACAGCAGCTCTTCGTCCACGATGTCTCCCTATCTGAAAAGCATCTATGTGCTGTTTACAAAGACTTCGCGAATGCTTTGTCAAGTCTTTAGAAGTAGCGGTTTGTTTAAAGTGAGACCGAAGTGGGCCTAAATTAATGGCTGCCTACAGTATACAGGGCTCTGTCATGTCAGACATTTCGCCCCAGAGGAGAGGCGGTCCCACAGCAGATCCCCATTCAACCCATCCCAACTCTACGAACCCGGGACACTTCCATCATGCTGGAATTAGAATCACATGTCTTCCAGGCATTTGTTACGTGAGAGGAAACCCAACAAGTGTGGCGACTGATTCCTCATGTCACTCTGCCCCGTGAAGAAGTCTTTCAAATTCACATTTCAGACAAATTGGTGGCATCTCCTCTGCTGATTGATCCACATCTAACTCTCTAGCCCACACTAGAGAGTTAGAGGGGTGGCAGGGTAGCCTAGTGGTTAGAGCATTGGACTAGTAACCGAAAGGTTGCAAGTTCGAATCCCAGAGCTGACAAGGTACAAATCTGTCGTTCTGCCCCTGAACAGGCAGTTAACCCACTGTTCCTAGGCCTAACTGACTTGCCTAGTAAAATAAATACAAAATAAATAAAAACTATCACCCCTGCCGTCCTTATGCAGGAGACAGACATGCAGGCCCACTCCACCACTATTCCTTAATCCTCTCCGTCTGTCCTCCAAAACTCCTCTTGTTTCTTCATTTTTCTCCCTTGACTTTTTCCTTGAAGCATCGTGACCTAATTCTGGAGAGCTTCGTTTTAAACAGCGCTGTGGCCGTGACCCTCGATGCTGTTAGATCCTATAGCATGTAGCCTCCTGTAGCATGTTCCCACAGCCATGATGGATCAGATCTGCTTGTTAGATCCTGTAGCATGTAGCCTCCTGTAGCATGTAGCCTCCTGTAGCATGTTCCCACAGCCATGATGGATCAGATTTGCTTGTTAGATCCTGTAGCATGTAGCCTCCTGTAGCATGTAGCCTCCTGTAGCATGTTCCCACAGCCATGATGGATCAGATCTGCTTGTTAGATCCTGTAGCATGTAGCCTCCTGTAGCATGTAGCCTCCTGTAGCATGTTCCCACAGCCATGATGGATCAGATCTGCTTGTTAGATCCTGTAGCATGTAGCCTCCTGTAGCATGTAGCCTCCTGTAGCATGTAGCCTCCTGTAGCATGTTCCCACAGCCATGATGGATCAGATCTGCTTGGCGTATGCCATTTTCACTGACAGACTGGGTTGTATTGTGTGGTTGGTCCTATCCATCATTGTTATTTCTGCGTGGTTGGGTTTCGTGTGTCTTGTCATTAAAAAAAACCTCAGAACGCAACCAGTACTGTGGTTGAATGGCTTTCTGCACTGATGCTCATCACCCTGTTTACATACTGTATATGTGAATGCCTGAGTTCCCTTCCCAAATGATGGTGGAAAGGGAATCTCTGATTGAGCTTGTGCTGTATGTTTGACACAAAGCCAATCTGTCTATTTTAAACCACACATATAAAACCAAAATAGGAAAAAGGGTTTTTACCGTTTCTTCCATTGCCATTTCTCTCCGAGAGAGAGAGAGAGAGAGACAGAGAGAGAGAGAGAGAGAGAGAGACAGAGACAGAGACAGAGAGAGGTGTGAAGCTTTGTTTTCAGAGGCAAAGTGTCATAAACTCTTAAATGTACACACTAATGGGGCCAACACGCACACATGTCATTTAATGGTAACCATTCCATATATGATCCTCTGTTACTGTGGCGTTGTGTTCGATTGTTTTAAAGGAATACAGGAATTCACCAATGTGGTTTTCCTGACGTTTCTCTAATCATTGGTTTCTCATGTGGGGAGGGAGAGGGAGAGGGTGGGGGGAGAGCTATAGAGGGCAGGGAGGGAGAAAGAGAGCGAGGAAGAGGAGGAGATTAAAACCCTCACGCAGGCAGCAGGTGGTGTCCATCTTATCTGTCGTTCCCTCGTATTGTAGCTGTGTGTGGGATATTGAAGTTTGATTCGCTGGATCAATTGGTTGGCCCTGAGAGGAGAGTGGTGGGGTATCGCCTTACGCCAATTGTCTGTTTTCAGCCCGTAACTTTCATATGCCCTCAGTTGAAAGCATTCTTTATGAAGTGCGTGCGATTTTGTCTTCATCCCGCCGTGCCATTAGCCAGGGAGGTTGAGCATCAAACACAAAGTCATACTGAGACCAGATGGACCTCTGCTTTTAAGCCACATGTCCTTAATGACATCGCATGAAGCTCTTCGAGGGGCGCTGGTTGCTCCCCGGATGGAGTTTCCTCAACCGTTGCCAAGGCAGCCTCACAAAACAACGGAACTCATCATGAGGGGCCGCAGTGCCTTGTGGGTCTGCGTACCCACATCCATAGCCCCGATTCTACACATCTTTCCATGGGGCGGAGAGAAGATTTTGCGATTTTATAACTAATTTCATGCAATTATACACATTTTGCCATAGAGTGGAGGTCAATGTTTGCAGTTTTTAATATGATAACTGATGATCAATGGGCCCCACCCCGGTCGGTAATTCAACCATGCTTACTACAAGTTTAGATAACTGGCCGCTTGACTACCTTAACAAACTTTAAAATGTTTGCTGACATGGGCTAATTGAGTGACTGCTGATGCACTACCAAATTTCGAAATTGCACCTTGTGCATTCTATTATTTTAACTCTCGACAGCAAGTTGAGGCCCGGACTGATTTCACCCCTGCATTAGGGGCTTTGGAGTACCTGGTTCAAATCCAGGCTGCATCCCATCTGGCTGTGATTGGGAGTCCCATAGGGCGGCTCGCAAGTGGGCCCAGCATTGGCCGGGGTAGGCTGTCATTGTAAATAAGAATTTGTTCTTAACTGACTTGCCTAGTTAAATTAAGGTAAAATTAGAACAAAGGACAACTGCTCTCAGTTATTAACCCTCAGCTGCTCTTACCTCTTCTACTAAAGTCTCCAGGTCCCTAATACAACTGATTATTTACCAAACCACTCGCGTGTTTTACAACTGCTTTCACTTATTAATCCTCAGCTGCTCTTATAGTACCTGTTCTCTGAAGTCCTCATGAATCATAATTTACAACGGTACTTCTCACGTTTTAGAACGTGAAGAAGCCTACTGGTTTCTGTGACAGCGGCTAAAAGTAGGAGGAAGCAAAGGTATCTGTCCAAGTGTACAGGCTGGCTCTGATGAAGAGGAGCCGTATCTGTGTGTGTGCGCGTGTGCATTCCTGTGTGTGTGCGCGTGTGCATTCCTGTGTGTACTTTATCAGTCCCTGCTGGGTTTGGTGGAGCTGCATTTCTCTCCAGATCTGATGACAATCCCCTCAAAGCACAGCATTGGGAAACCGAGCCACACTGGTAGGCCAGTAGGCCTGGAACGCATAGACTCACTTACAGAGCTGGCCTTCGGTCCCACACCCTCGGTCCGTGTAATTACAATGATTAGGACGATCATTCAGACCCTTTCCCAGCAGCACAGTGTCCGGTCACTCCTACCCTGTCCGTGTCACAGCTGGTTAGATGTGACGTTGCAGTTGTGCGTCCGCTATGGTCCAGTCATGTGTCCGCTCGTGTGGACGGCCCAACTCCGAACTGACGCTTTACTGTCAGCACAGGCACAGCTTGGTCATAATAATAGGCATTGTAACCGCATGTGTCAAAATAATGGGCTGCGAGTGGGAAACGGATGTATTGGATGTTTCCTGTGGAACATGTCCTTCATTGTCTTGCGCCGTAAATCTGAGCCAGTATAATACATACTGTATATTTGATGAAGTGTGCTGCGCACATGCGTGCTGTATCTTACCCTACTCCCCCTTCGCTCCACAGGGAGACCAAGGACCTGAGGGACAGCGAGGACTGACTGGCATAGTGGGAACTATGGTAACTACCCACCCTCTCCTCTCTTTTCCGTTCTCTTCCGTTTTCCAGTCAGTCTCTCTGCATCTACGTTTATCGGTCTCTGTATCGTCTGTTCTCTTTTTCAAAATGGCTGCCACTGAGGACTCCCTCTCCTGTTCCTTCTCTCTATTAGGGCCTGACTGGAAATGCGGGGCTGCCTGGATTGAAAGGTGATAAGGTGATCTAAATATTGATATTATTGTGAATGATCTATCCCAGTGTGTGGATGAGGAGAGTGTGTTTTACATTCAAGTACATAGTGAAGGGAACGGGATGGGAGCAACAGAAGAGAGGAATGAGGATTTGATATGCAGTACAGAACCTAGAGCCTAAGAGAGTTATTCGGCTGTCCCCATCGGAGAACCCTTTAAGACAAACATTTTGGTTCCAGGTCGGGTTACATGTAGAACCCTTTTGGTTCCAGGTAGAACCCTTTTGGGTTACATGTAGAACCCTTTCCACAGAGAGTTCAAGATGAAACGCAAAAGGGTTCTACCTAGAAGCAAAACGCTATCCTATGGGGACAGCCGAATAACCCATTGCGAAACATGGTTTCTAAGAGTGTACATCTCGGTACAGTATAAACTTGAGAAATAGAGATATGTTTTTTTAAATTTCTTCCCCCTTTCTGGGTCTGTTGTACCCCTGACTATGATTGTTTCCCCCTTTATTGATGAACTGTATAGTCATTAGAAAACTCTTGATCTTGATTGCTGCTTGACTTTGGTAGGATGTATCTCCTATCGGATGGGTTAGATAGACACCTGAACATGGATGAGGAAGCAGTGTGTCCCTCCCTGTGTTGTTAACACTGTTCTCCGAGGAGCATGTTGTTTTGTATTATATCTCTGTGTGATGCTGTAACATTCAGGGTGAACCTGGACTAAGATGAGGAAGCAGTGTGTCCCTCCCTGTGTTGTTAACACTGTTCTCCGAGGAGCATGTTGTTTTGTATTATATCTCTGTGTGATGCTGTAACATTCAGGGTGAACCTGGACTAAGGGGGAACCAGGAAAGATTGGTTACCAAGGTGACAAGGTAGGTTTCCCATTCGTCTGAATATGTTTATTGATTTTAAACTATGCACACACACACACACACACACACACACACACACACACACACACACACACACACACACACACACACACACACACACACACACACACACACACACACACACACACACACACACACACACACACACACACACACACACACACACACACACACACACACACAGAAAAAAGTAAAAGAGAGGGAGTCAGATAATGATGGAGGGAATAGGAGCATAAACAAGTGTTGTGTGTTTGTGCCCCCAGGGTGCTGCTGGCTTACCTGGACCTCCTGGACTCCTTGGGAAAACAGGCCCACCTGTACGTTGTGTGTGTGTGTCACTTAATTAATGTAACGACCCCAGTAAACACCCTGTACCTTTTTAGAGACTTTCACTTCTCTGTTACAAACAGACCATATAACTGGGGCGGCAGGGTAGCCTAGTGGTTAGAGAGTTGGACTAGTAACCGAAAGGTTGCAAGTTCAAATCCCAGAGCTGACAAGGTACAAATCTGTTGTTCTGCCCCTGAACAGGCAGTTTACCCACTGTTCCTAGGTCGTCATTGAAAATAAGAATTTGTTCTTAACTGACCTGCCTAGCTAAATAAAGGTATATATATATATATATATATATATTTTTAAATAACTATCTGAAACTTTAAACTCTCTGCCTGAAAACGATGATGACAAATTCACGCAACATATTTAGACCATCTGTTGGGTCCTGCATGAGTCGATGACAGGCAACAAGGGAGTATGTTCCATAGTCCTGGCATAAGGTTGTATGTTTTACATGAGTCGATGACAGGCAACAAGGGAGTATGTTCCATAGTCCTGGCATAAGGTTGTATGTTTTACACTGAATTAGTATTTTTAACATAGAACGCTAAAACCTGCACAGTTTGGCATAGTATTAAGTGAATACACCGAAAAGACGCTCCCATATTTTAAAGCTGAAGCTGTCCTATTACGTGCTTCACATCTGCCTGAGCAGGTGTTTGCCCTCCCTGGCATATCCACCTGGCATATCCACCTGGCATATCCACCTGGAATCTCCACCTGGGCTGTAGACGCCAGTCAGTCAGCCTCTGTGGCATCACAGCAAGACCATATGATGATTTGTTTTGACAAAACAAGAAACACCAAACAAACCTCTGATAATACTTGTATTTCCCTTTTGACCCACATTTTAACCGCAGAATATCAAAAGTGGCACATAAACACAAGCCACATGCAGGGCGTTGCTGCAGATCCAGGATCCAGAATTGCGGGCCGCAATCACAAACCATTGGTCACTGTGGCGTCAGACCATATTAATATTTGACAAAACAATACACACCGTGCCTTCCTTCTCAGAAACATTGGCAACTGTCAAATAGAGTGATGGCGAAGACTTACTACAGAGAAACAGATTTTGTGTGCCAAGCTTTTATATGCCTCATGTTGTTTTTGTTCAAAATATACGTTATGCATGTGTGGGTGTCTGTGTGTGAGAGTGAAAGAGAAGAAGAGAGAATGATGCATGTGTGGGTGTCTGTGTGTGAGAGTGAAAGAGAAGAAGAGAGAATGATGCATGTGTGGGTGTCTGTGTGTGAGAGTGAAAGAGAAGAAGAGAGAATGATGCATGTGTGGGTGTCTGTGTGTGAGAGTGAAAGAGAAGAAGAGAGAATGATGCATGTGTGGGTGTCATTCGTTAAGTAAAGGTAAAAACATATTTATTTTTTTGATGTTTCCAGTATTTGTGTTCATGTTTTCACGTCTCTCTGTTTGACAGGGTAAGATGGGTGACATCGGACCGCAGGGACCTCCCGGCCCACCAGGACCTGACGTAAGACAACAAACACTGATATCATTAAAGCCGCACTCTGTTAGCTGTGTGATATTAGCATGTAGCATGCTAATTGAGCTACTGATAGTGCTCAGTATTCTATCATAAACGTCTTTCATATAGTGCTATAAATGGAAAAAACACGCAAAACAAGCAAACTGAACCAATCATAAAAAACATATCCTGATATAAATGTCTGTTCCTACACAGTGTGTTGTTTTAGTCAAGTTCAAATTCTTGCTCTGCCGGGACCTTATCGTGCACCTGTCCTATTACCTGTCAGAGATGAGATTGTTTCAAGTTCCAGTTTCAACTTTAGTGTCCCAGAGGGAAATTGGTGGCAGAGATGAGACAGCAGAGATGGGACAGAGAAACGGCCCCTGCCGGGAAAAATACAACAGGACAGGATGGAAGTCACTGATCCTCCAGTCTAAACACAAACATGACTATAAAACACTATAACTACACAAACACCATAAAACACTACCAGCCCCACGTCTCACTCTGTGTCTTTACTCTCTAATTAGACCGTGTGTAAAAGCAACTTGGGCACAGGTCCACATTAACGCTAGTTATTGCCTGATAGTGCCTTTGTTTGGCGTCTATCACTATGGTTGCTCCCAGGTTGTGTCAGCTGAACATACACAAAGAAAGTTACATCGACACACACACAGATAAGAGTGTGTAGAAGCGATGGGCACAGGTCCAGTGGAGTGATTTTTTTAAATGATATCTACAGTACCAGTCAAAGATTTGGAAACGCCTACTCATTCAAGGGTTTTTCTTTATTTTTTACTATTTTCTACACTGTAGAATAATAGTGGAGACATAAAAACTATGAAAAGAACCACACACGGAATCATTTAGTAACCAAAAAAGTGTTCAACAAATCTAAATATATTTTATATTTGAGATTCTTCAAAGTAGCCACCCTTTTCCTTGATGACAGCTTTGAGCACTCTTGGAATTATCTCAACCAGCTTCATGAGGTAGTCACCTGGAATGCATTTCAATTAACAGGTGTGCCTTGTTAAAAGTTCATTTGAGAAATGTCTTTCCTTCTTAATGCATTTGAGCAAATCAGTTGTGTTGTGACAAGGCAGGGGTGGTATGCTGAAGATAGCCCTCTTTGGTAAAAGACCAAGTCCATATTATGGCAAGAACAGCTCAAATAAGCATTACTTTAAGACATAAAGGTCAGTCAATCCAGAACATTTCAAGAACTTTGAAAGTTTCTTCAAGTGCAGTCGCAAAAACCATCAAGCACAATGATGAAACTGGCTCTCCTGAGGACCGCCACAGGAAAGGAAGACCCAGAGTCACCTTTGCTGCAGAGGATAAGTTCATTAGTTACCAGCCTCTGAAATTTCTGCCCAAATAAATGCTTCACAAAGTTCAAGTAACAGACACATCAAAATATCAACTGTTCAGAGGAGACTGCGTGAATCAGACCTTTACGGTCAAATTGCTGCAAAGAAACCATTACTAAAGGACACCAATAAGACGAAGAGACTTGCTTAGGCCAAGAAACACGAGCAATGTGAGACGCAGAATAGGTGAACAGATGATCTACGCATGTGTGGTTCCCACCGTGAAGCATGGAGGAGGAGGTGTGATGGTGTGGGGGTGCTTTGCTGGTGACACTGTTAGTGATTTATTTAGAATTCAAGGCACACTTAACAAGCATGGCTACCACAGTATTCTGCAGCGATACGCCACCCACATGTGCTCTTTATGACAATGTAAAAATGAGGTGAATTCAAACATTTTATACTTCTCAAAAGGCACTGAATTGGTGGAACAACCCATCTATTGTTTACATTTTCTAAGAGGTTAAATAAAAATAATGACTATGGTAAGTGCCTATTAAGTAACAGGGTTGACCGTAACAGGTTTGACAATTTCAACTTAAATCAGCTGTAAATCCCCTCGTGAAAGGAATGGAAGCTTATGTGCAGCAGGGAGTGGCAATTGAGCTTCACAAAAAAAAGACCACCACAAAACACCAGAAAATGGCCAAAAAGAGTAGAACCAGCTCACCGACTTTTACACTGTCATTTGACGAGTAGATGTTCAATGTTTCTTTTGCAATAAATATTTGAAAAGGAAAATGTTTCACCATATTAAAATGAGAGTTCAGTTCACTTAACGCAGGTGGTCATTTATTGGAATGGCTCATGTACTGGAGGCAGCGCTGCAGGGTATTCACTAGCTGGCACAGCCACAAAGTCATAAAATCTCATTTGAAACACAATCCTAACCTTAAGCACACGCTAACCGTATGGCTAACCCTAACCTTAAGGCGGCAATCAGCAGTTCAAACAATAACGAAGCTAATTCCCTGGCTCTGTTTTGGTAAAAAAGCTGAGGGATGTGGCTAGAGAAATGTAACCCCTCTCAAATTAAATGACAGAGCTATGGATGCAAGGACCGTCCATGAAATGAAAATAGTTTAAACTGTATAGTGCTTGTTTCTTTTTGTTTAAAAACATTGGAGTAAAACAAGTTCATATTTTGGTTTCTGACGGGGTACGGCAGTTGAATTGAGCTTATAAGGTAAGTTATATTCTTTTATAATCAATGGGTACATATTATACATTTATGAGTCTAAAAATATATGTAGCAACTGCAGATTGACACTTTACATTTTTTATTTAACTAGGCAGGTCAGTGAAGAACAAAATCTTAATTAATTAATTACTACGGCGGCCTACCCCGGACCAATTGTGCGCTGCCCCATGAGGACTCCAGATTACGGGCAGTTGTGATACAGCCCAGGATCAAACCAGGATCTGTAGTGACACCTCCAGCACTGCAATGTTGTGCCTTGGACAGCTGCGCCATTCAGGAACCTGAAGACCAAAGGGCGCATTTTTGTTTTCATAAATTTGTATAAGTATAGTCAAATGTTTTTTTTAACCTTTATTTAACTAGGCAAGTCAGTTAAGAACAAATTATTATTTACAATGACGGCCTACCCCGGCCAAACCCGGACGACGCTGGGCCAATTATGCACTGCCCTGTGGGATTCCCAATCACAGCTAGATGTGATACAGCCTGGATTCAAACCAGGGCCTCTTGCACAAAGATGCAGTGCCTTAGACCGCTGCACCACTCGGGAGCCCTTTTGACTTGGCCCAGAGAGATTCATCCCAATAATGGCAGAGAGATTCATCCCAGGGTTGGCAGACGTAAATGAATCACTAATCACATGAAATAAATAATAATCTTCAGAAATGACTTTGGCAAAACAACAAAATAACTAGGGCTTTACAATGATGGAAAGAAACTTGGAGAAATGTTGGGGTTAAGTTGCTTAAAGTCTTTGTAGAAGTCACAGAGGGTGCATGGAGGGACTTGTCAAAATGATGAATTTTACACTTTAGAAAGTTTCTTTCATATAAAACAATCTGATTGATTAAATTCTCCATGTATATTAATGGACACTATTTAATATAGGCTTTTAAAATTCATCATTGGTGCACAATTTCCACTTGGATGCAAAAAAGCACTGATTTCGTGGAACGACCCAGATAAGGCAACAGATAAGACACAGTATTGAACTTGGGGGACAGAGTCCAACCTGGGAGGACAGGATACACTCGCCAAGCCAACTGAACCATCTGAGAAATACAGTTGTAGCACTCCTTAAATCCATTACAGAAATAGGTCAAGTAAGCTTCCCTTATTCCCTGTGTCACATTGGTTTTGATTTACTCTGTCTCACATATATCTAACAGAGGAGATTAGGAAATCACCAGTAAAGGGAATAAACAGATCCATATTGGTGTGTGCACGTCATGTGAAACACATGTTTTTATCAAACTGAATCCAACAATGGCTCACTTTTTTTATTGTCCATCCTAGAAACGTTAGGACTCTACTTTATGGGTCGTTGTGTTTCACTGTTTGTTGCCTCGTCGAGATCAAAGAGTCCAGAAAGGTTCACTCCATTTAACCCTATTAAAATGCCACACCTGTAAATCTGATGGCTCTCCATCCATTACATCCATTACTCCCTCCCCCCCACCGCTCCAACCACTCTACCCCTTTCCCCCTCCCCCACCTCTGTTTTAACTGAGCCAGCCATGCCGTACTGAGGCAGGTGTGTTTGACAGTCTTCACCCGACATCGCTATCCATCACCTCCTTTACAGCATGTTCCGACTCTCTATAAATACGTATTTATTACTGTTACCAACTGTGGCTTACAAAGTGGCTGTGTGCTCTCTGTTCTTATAATTGAGAATCCGTAAATTAAGGAGTCTATTTAAAAAAAGAGGGTCAGTGGATCCAGATGCATCCCTCTCCCATGACCCTTATCCTGCCACAAATGGCAATGCACATGCATGTAGTCACGCTATGTGAAGCTGGAGACTCATATCTCCCTCACTAGCTTTAATAAGCACCAGCTGTCAGAGCAGCTCACAGATCACTGCACCTGTACATAGCCCATCTGTAAAAAGCCCATCCAACTACCTCATCCCCATACTGTATTTATTTATTGATCTTGCTCCTTTGCACCCCAGTATCTCTACTTGCACATTCATCTTCTGCACATCTACCATTCCAGTGTTTAATTGCTATATTGTAATTACTTCGCCACCATGGCCTATTTATTGCCTTACCTCCCTTATCCTACCTCATTTGCACATACTGTATATATACTTTTTCTACTGTATTATTGACTGTATGTGTGTTTTATCCATGTGTAACTCTGTGTTGTTGTATGTGTCGAACTGCTTTGCTTTGTCTTGGCCAATGTCGAACTTGTTCTCAGCTAGCCTACCTGGTTAAATAAAGGTGAAATAAATAAATAAAATAAAATATGTGGAAATCCTACACTCTCTTTCTATACGCAGACATACAGAAAGGATGATGTTATAGAATGGAATATAAAGTCATTGTATACATGTAGGTGTGTTCAGGAGTTCAGGTGTGTTGTGCTAGGAAGAAGGAGTTCAGGTGTGTTTTGTGTTAGAAAGAAGGAGTTCAGGTGTGTTGTGCTAGAAAGAAGGAGTTCAGGTGTGTTGTGCTAGAAAGAAGGAGTTCAGGTGTGTTGTGCTAGAAAGAAGGAGTTCAGGTGTGTTGTGCTAGAAAGAAGGAGTTCAGGTGTGTTGTGATAGAAAGAAGGTGCGGTGTCAAATTTACACGATCACATCAGTCATGTGACTTATGATGTCAGTCAAAGAACTAGGTGGCTCCTTTTGAACTCTTTCTTTGTACTCTTGTCTTGTTTTCTCAGGGTTTTCCTGGAGACATCGGTGTGCCAGGTCCCAATGGCCCCCCTGGACCCAAGGTAAATCAAATAAAAAAGAGGCATGTAACTGTTTTCACAACTCAACTCTATCCCACCAAAAAAAGACTTAATCCTCAGTGTGTTTTTTTTTCTCATGAGGGTTAATGTGTATGTTTTCACTAATATCCTGTTCTGGTTCAGGGTCTCCAAGGTGCCAGAGGGCCACAGAGACCACCAGGGCCAAAAGGAATAGAGGTAATAGATTTAGATTTTTAATAATACTGCACAGACACAACTAAACAAGCAGGCAGCAATCCTGATCATTTGCGTAAAATGAGTTCAATCGTGTTTTGCATTTGAGTATGAAACAGATGCGAGTTCATGGTTCATCCTCGGCATTTGAACCTGCCACCAGTACCGAGGCAAACGTTACTAGTTTCAGGCTGCGCTGCCAGGCTCAGGTTGTGTGGAGTGGTCCCAGGGCACGTTCCACTGTACTGTATGATGTCATGATTCATCACAGGGTGCTAATAAAAACAAGGCAGGCCAAGCCCGGGAGTTTTCCAGGCAGTGGTGGAAAATAAGAACAGAATTCTTGGCCGTGTGTACAGTACGTACAGTGTTAGTTTTGGCATCCGACTCAACTGTGGTACAGAGTTGGGAGGTCCCGTGCTCTCTCTCTCTCTCCCTCTCTTTGCTGGCACAGAGTATTATTGTATTATTGCCCGGCAAGAATGCTGTGTAGTCCAATCACTATGGCACTGATGTAATTTCACTTTCACTTAAACTGATCCGAGAAAATGCTTCAAAGCAGAGCATGTTTCGTAGTAGAGACAGAAATCAGGGATGCTTAACATTGTATTTATCAAATTCTCCTTTGGAAATATCCAGGTGACTTTGATAGAGGGAACACAACGATTGATGGTTGTACGCACACAGACACACACACACACACACACACACACACACAGGCCGTTGCATGACCTACAGTATGTGGCATGAACATTGTTCGATCTGTGCACATGGGATGAGATGGGACGAGAAATTGGGATTGTTATTCAGCCAGTGTTACTGCCAGTGCCAAGTGACATTACCACATCTCCTTATCCAGCTGTATGCAATGTATTGCACTGTGTTTAACAGTTTTACTGTGTTTTCAGGGGGATGAGGGGCCCCTTGGCCTTCCTGGTGGTCCTGGCCCCACTGTAAGTGTCTCCAGCCTGCCATCCTATCACATTATAAATAAACCACTTGTTTTCCTGTTGGCCCCAACCTCCACCCTTCACCAGGTGTTTCACATGTATTCGTTATTGCACAGGAATATAGATGAGATGTGATTCAAAACAAGCGTGAGTACCCTGTAATCAACAGTATTTGTTTTCATTTTCTCAGGGTAGACCTGGAAGGAAAGGCTACATTGGCGAACCTGGCCCAGAGGGACTGAAGGTAAGAAGTGACTATCAGCTTGAATACTGTACATAACAGAGGAGGCTGGTGTGATGCGCTATAGGAGGACGGGCTCATTGTTTTGGCTGGAATGTAATAAATGTAATGGAGTCAAATGTGTGGTTTCCATATGTTTTGGTGTGTTTGATACCCGTTCCATAATTCCATTCCAGCCATTACAATGAGTCTGTCCTCCTATAGATCCTGCCATTAGCCTCCTCTGGTACATACAGTATTGGTCTGTTTAGACAAACCACCAGCCTCCCAGACAACATAATGTGAGTGGATCAAGTCCATTTGCTGATACAATCGAGTGTGTGTTTGTCTAACAATCTCTTTCCATTGGCCTTCCACCCGTGTTAAGTGTCTAATCGTAAGCTACCTTTCCAGAATGATTACAGAACAGTGAGCAATAACCATATCTAATCGACATGTCTTGGTTCGACGTTTTTTCTTTAAGTTAACGAAGGGTAGAATTCCAGACTTGTTTCTCATGTTACTTCATTAGAGCTAATTGTTGTGTACCAATGACTGTTTGGACTGAGTGTACAAAACATTAGGAACACCTTCCTACTATTGAGTTGCACTCCATTTTGCCCTCAGAACTGCCTCAATTCGTCGCGGTATGGACTCTACAAGTTGTCGAAAGCGTTCCACAGGGATGCTGGCCCATGTTGACTCCAATGCTTCCCAAAGTTGTGTCAAGTTGGCTGGGTGTCCTTCGGGTCGTGCACCATTCTTGATACACACATACATACAAAATGTGAAAAACCAAACCGTGTTACAGTTCTTAACACACTCAACCGGTGTGCCTGGCGCCGACTACCATAACCCATTCAAAGGCACCTACTACCATAACCCATTCAAAGGCACCTACTACCATACCCCATTCAAAGGCACCTACTACCATACCCCATTCAAAGGCACCGACTACCATACCCCATTCAAAGGCACCGACTACCATACCCCATTCAAAGGCACTTAAGTCTTTTGGCGCCGACTACCATACCCCATTCAAAGGCACCGACTACCATACCCCATTAAAAGGCACCTACTACCATACCCCATTAAAAGGCACCTACTACCATACCCCATTCAAAGGCACCGACTACCATACCCCATTCAAAGGCACCGACTACCATACCCCATTCAAAGGCACTTCAGTCTTTTGGCACCGACTACCATACCCCATTCAAAGGCACCGACTACCATACCCCATTCAAAGGCACTTCAGTCTTTTGGCACCGACTACCATACCCCATTCAAAGGCACTTCAGTCTTTTGGCACCGACTACCATACCCCATTCAAAGGCACTTCAGTCTTTTGTCTTGCCCATTCACCCTCTAAATGGCACAAATACACAATCTATGTCTCAATTGTTTCAAGGCTGAAAAATCCTTCTTTAACCCGTCTCCTCCACTTCATCTACACTGATTGAAGTGGATTTAACAGGTGACGTCAATCAGGGATCATAGCTTTCACCTGGATAAACCACGGTCAGTCTGAGTCGCGGTTCCTGATGTTTTCTACACTCAAAACCATTGATCACGTGACACCATTCATTCTTATGTGAAGACTCAACAGTGCATTGAAGCCAGATGAAGTCGGTTAAGATGGCTTCTCATGCAGACATGACATGCACAGTTTGAGCTACTCCAGGAAGTGACGTTGCAGGCTAGCTCAGTGTTGCCCACTCTCATTGAGTAAATCGAGTTGAAGGCTGACCGGGGTATTGCAGGTTGCCATTAGCAACTAAATATCCTTATAACTTCTTCTGTGTGCGATTTAAAAGAATCGGTTCAAGGACATAGTGTACTGTACATCTGGTGTATTAGAAGCAATTATTGGTACCGTGATTAAAAATAATGATAATAATATATATATATATATATATATATATATATATATATATAAAACCACGAAGTTTGCCATTTTTCCATTCACTATAATGGGGGAAACCTGTTTTCTACTAACAATGCCTGCAGTACTGATATCAGCCTTGAACATCCGGGGCTACAATGAAAGGAGCAGTCGGTTTCCCCTGGTGTGTACCCAGCACAATGCCTTGTGCCGCCGTCGTCTTCACTGCGACACAATGTAGCAGAGGTTTATCAGTAGGAATTCCCCTTCAGTGTTTTCCTCAAAATGCCATGCAGTAAGTCAGTGTCTCGGCGTTGGGTACTTGGGTTAGTTCAAGGTGGGGCTGGTTGGTTGTCTAATAGATGTGTTGCGTCTCATTATAAAGACTGAGAAGGAATTCTCCCTGGGCTGTCATTAGAGCATAATGACAACCCACAGGAGTGAAAGAAACAGAAACAGAGGAAATCAAGAGTGTCGCCATGTGTGCTTTAATCATTTGTTTATTAACCCTGTGCAAGCCGTTGATCATGTGAAAGTGCAAACAACGGCTGGATCTTTAATGCACACAGAAAGCTAGCTAACTAATGTTCTGTTTTGATGTTCTGGTTTTCAGGGGGAGACGGGGGAACTTGGCGGCCTTGGAAAAAATGGACCGCAAGTGAGTCTGGTGTTTTGAGCTGACAATGCGCACATGAAAACACCGCAGCGCTAGCGGCAAGATGAGATTTATTTATTTTTTAACCTTTATTTGACCAGGCAAGTCAGTTAAGTACAAATTCTTATTTTCAATGACAGCCTAGGAACAGTTGGTTAACTGCCTGTTCAGGGGCAGAACAACAGATTGTCAGCTCAGGGATTTGAACTTGCAACCTTCCGGTCACTAGTCCAACACTAACTACCCGGCTACCCTGCCGCCCCAGATACTTCGAATTCGTTAATGTACAGCAATTGGAATAAGTAATTAAGCCACTACTTCCTGCCGAGAACAAGGTTTTCATGATGTTTTTCCCTATCCCCATAGTATAGGAAGAACGTTGACGTAGAGTGGTTGGCTTTCGTTGGCTTTTGTTAGTCTGAGTGCAGTGATGGAGATGTAAGGGTCCTTAAGTGGTTTTGTAGGGAGATGGAGGAGTGAAATGATAGGAAAGGAGGTGATGGTGGTAGAGGAGGAGAAGGCAGGAAGGAAGAGGTCGGGGATGAGGGGTACGGTGGTAGAGGAGGAGAAGGCAGGGAGGATGAGGTCGGGGATGAGGGGTACGGTGGTAGAGGAGGAGAAGGCAGGAAGGAAGAGGTCGGGGATGAGGGGTACGGTGGTAGAGGAGGAGAAGGCAGGGAGGAAGAGGTCGGGGATGAGGGGTACGGTGGTAGAGAATAGAGAATAAGAGGAGTAGGAGGCAGGAGCATTGAGGAAACTACATTAGTATTTTTTATGTCTAGCTGTTATCCTTCTGACAATTACAGTTAATATAGTCCTAGAGAGGAATTTTCTACATGCCTAAAATGAGTGTGTTTCTATCCAGAAATTGGCAGACCACCACTGTAGAGTATAAGGAGCTCCAGTCAGTGATGTTCTCTGGAAGTGACCTCATTTTGGACTTGTGTTCAATTGTTTGTGCGAGACTCAATTGTTTGGGGAGTAAAAATGTCTCTTCAAGGAAACTAACTGCATAACTGGAATCGTGTTGTTGCCCTTAGCAACATACACAAACTGTACATGTATACAGTACACATGCACTACAACAACAACAACAATGGACTATCCAGATGTTTGGCCAGTGTCTTAATCAATCTATGATAATCAATCTTCATTCATCAATAACAAGTATTTTAATGGCTTCACCACTGATGGGAAAAAAAACCCATCAGTGGCCCAGCTAGTTTTTAAAACATCTGTGGAATAATTCACGTTGGATTGGTCTAATTGACTGTAAAACTGCAATGTTTCAAAAGCCTGTCTGTTGTTTTATGGTCCGGACAGTCTTCTGATACTCAATACAAA
Organism: Oncorhynchus gorbuscha; assembly: GCF_021184085.1. Lineage (NCBI taxonomy): Eukaryota > Metazoa > Chordata > Actinopteri > Salmoniformes > Salmonidae > Oncorhynchus > Oncorhynchus gorbuscha. Next base: position 48,269,609 of record NC_060178.1, read on the forward strand.
CACAGCAACATGTTTTCCCCATGCAGGAAATCTACACACAAGCACCCCCCTAACATCTCATATCTTAATGCATTATGCCTCTCTGTGTTCATCAGGCCCCGTGATGCTTATATTTGCAGTATGTGCGTTGTGGAACCCGCTGCCACCAAACACGCCTTGTGTGTGACACCCAGAGCCCTGGTCAAAAGTAGTGCACTATGTAGGAAATAGGGTGCCATTTGGGACACACTCCGGTTTGTTGCATAGAAGAGCACATATCAGAGGTATTAACCACCCACCACAGACTGTTTCTAGCGAGCTAGGGCCCTTTGAAGCCAAGGAGCCTCAGGCTCCATGTAAAAAAATATATATATCTGCTCGGAAAACACATGGAGGCTCTAATGAAGGCCATTACATCACTTTCCAAATAAATATCATCTGGAAGGTCTGAAGAGAGACTGTCGACAGGTTGGCTAACTGCGGGTTAGCCCTGGGTCAGCATATTCCTGGGCTGTTTGTGATTGTGTTCACTAAGGCTTCATTGTGTCACCTAGAGAGCCCTTACAGCAACATGTTGCCCATAAAGTGTTTTGGGCCAAGTTAGATTGGCTCGTCAAGTGTTCCATTCCAGTGTGACCCCCCCCCCCCCCCCCCCAATCAAATCACAGTAATAAAAAAATGAAATGCCTCCGAATTGAATTACTGCTGAGGGAATTGACAGATTCGTGTTTTGCTTTGAAACATGTGAGTGAGAGACTAGTAGCACTTGACAACAGAGAAGGTTCTCTTCTATAGTACCTACAAAGGAGATTTCAGTCTCTCTCCTTGGCTGCACACATGAACCTAAGGAAGCAGACAGACACACACACACCTGAGAAAGCAGATCGCTGCAGACTGCAATTCGAAAACTGAAAGCCCCATCTGAAGAAAGCCCTTGAACCAGTTTCCTACTGTTAAATGATACAGGATACTAGGCTTGGGGGGTATCCAGATAGTCATACCTTCATGCCGACCTTGTGCCATACCCTGGATATTGCAATGCTAGCAAGTACATGTCAAAACCCATAGAGAATACGAAGTAAATGCTAAAACTATTTAAAGGAAAGACATCCCAGTTCATAAAGTTATACAAGTAACTAAAAAAATGTGACTCGCAGTTTGCTGCAAAAACTGTAAGACTGGCCAATAGCTACTACCCCCAGACCATCAAGCTGCTGAATAGCCACCACTAGTCAGCTACCTGCTCCCCCGTCCTCGTCCTGCCCTTCCAGACTATCCTACCCACCCAGGTGAAATGAAGAAAGGTGAAAAGAAGAACACTATCTTCTTTATCCCCTAACGTACTGCAGAAGTCGACCGAGGGTATTTACTTAAAAAAGTAGCAACAAATATTAATGTCTTAAAAAACTTAAAGGGAATTGTATCAATAGTGTTGGAATATACGGTATACCGCCATGTTGTCCCAATTCATGCCTCAATAAAGGGATTTTGTATGGATCTAGAGACACTACTGTTCCCATGTTTTCCAAGGCTGCCTGCCTTTGCCTTTACTCACAGACACTACAGTACAAATCAGTTGCCTGCATGCCTGGGGCTACGCTGGGACTTATACCTTACAGTAGAGGTTGTGTTCTGCGGTTGCCTACTGTGTTTTCACAAGTTAGTTTGTTGTTTAATATTTAACATTAGAACAGACAGGAATGTTCTCACTAGCTATCTGGTTTGCTCTTATCACAACAGCTGTGGATGATTAAGACTCCCATTCACACACAGAAACAGGAGACTCTCAACTGTCACACGCGGGAGGACCCAGTGTAATGTACAGCACTGCAGTGTCTGTCTGCGTGCGTCTTTCACACCTCTGGCCATATTGCCCAAGCCCCAGTGGCCTCTCTGTTTATCAACTGCCAGACGGCATTGGCTTTAGATTTTCCAGGAAAATCTCCTTTCTTCCTCCCCCCTTTTTTCCTCCATTCCTATTTTCCCACTTCCTTCAATCGCATCAACGACTAATGGAGTCCAGAAGTGTGGTCACAATTCTGTCTCTGTGTACGGCTCTGTCTGTTCCGATCCCCGCTCTATACATCCCTCTTCTCAGACTCAGACGGGACAGGCTACATCTACAGGCTACATCTAACCTGCCACAGATGTGTTCTGTCTCTGTCAAACACACCACATATTGAGGAACTAAGAGCTGATGGGGGGGGAAAGATAGAAAATACATTTTTGAAAAAGGCAAAAAAAAGTAGCCACAGAAACACACGTGGAAGTACGGTACGTCTCTTGTGCAACAATGACATTTTGGTCATGCATATTTGCCTCGTACATAGTAAGACAACCACAGTGACCACACTGGGTTTAGCGGTTGGCCAGACTGGGGACGTTTTCACCAGCCTTTCAGGATTCACTGGGGCAAGAGACGTTGCTCCTCTCGTCTACTATCCGCTCCTCTCCTTACCGTCGACACTGGCGCTGGGCCAAACCTCAGCCCTTCATTCTCATGTTTACATCAGCCCGCATTCTCTTTGTTAGCCAGCGTTTTAGGCGCAGGACAGTAGGCTGTGGCACCACTCTTCTCGTGAGAGTAGAACTGCTGCTGTAGGCCTACTACAAAGGGCTGGGTGGCAGAACACAGTGTAGAAGCAGCCCAAGTTGAATCAAAATCAAATCACTTTTGATTTGTCACGCGCCGAATACAAGAGGTGTAGTTCACCTTATACCGGGAACTGCTTACTTACAAGCCCTTAACCAACAATGCAGTTCAAGAAATAGAGTTAAGAAAATATTGACTAAATAAACTAAAGTAAAACATTTAAAGTAACACAATAAAATAACCACAGGGGCGACCGGTACTGAGTCAATGTGCGGGGTTAGTCGAGGTCATTTGTACATGTAGGTAGGGGTAAAGTGACTATGCAAGATAACACACAGCGAGTAGCAGCCGTGTGAAAACAAAGGGCAGGGGTGTCAATGTAAATAGTCTGGGTGGCCATTTGATTAGCTGTTCAGGAGTCTTATGGCTTGGGGGGTAAAAGCTGTTAAGGAGCCTTTTGGTCCAAGACTTGGTGCTCCGGTACCGCTTGCCGTACGGTAGCAGAGAAAACAGTCTATGACTTGGGTAACTGGAGTCTTTGACAATTTTTGGGGCCTTCCTCAGACACTGCCCCGAGAATATATGTACTGGATCGCAGGAAACTTGACCCCAGTGATGTACTGGGCCGTGTGCATTACCCTCTGCGGCACCTTACGGTCAGATGCCAAGGAATGGCCATTCCAGGGGTATGTGCAATGCTGTCGGGGGTACGCCAAATAAAAATGTGATTCACATAAAGAATAATAATGATAATTATCTTCACATTTTCAAACAGTCAATTTAGTAAAAACCCGCGTCCATAGAGGCACATACCTACTGGTAGTACTGCTACTACCAGCAGTACTACACCTGCACCTGTCAATGACAAGTTGTTCTGCTTCCATAGAGACACATACCAGCTCTACTGGTAGTTCTGCTACTACCAGCAGTACTACACCTGCACCTGTTGACGACACAAGTTGTTCTGCTTCCACGAGCACATCCAATGCTAGCATCAGTAATTCTACATGTTGATGTTAGCCCAGCTAGCATGGACACTGACAGTTGTGAATCTGATGCAGCCCGGGAAAGCAACGAACAACAGACTGGGATGTTGGACCATCGAAGAGGCGTAAATATAATGAGAACTACATTGATTTGGGGTTCACTTACATTGGGAGTAGTGCCTTTCCCCAGTCACAGTGCGTTATCTGTGTAAAAGTACTATCTCACAACTCGATGAAACCTTCACTATTGCACAGACATTTAGAAACAAAACAAGCCAATTTGAAAAATAAGCCACAGGAGTTTTTTGAGCGAGAATTAAGATAAACTTTGAGTAGGTAGACGTATAAAATCAACAGATACCATTAATAAGAAGGGGCTAGAAGCGTCTTATATGGTGAGCTACCGAGTGGCTAGGACAGGCAAGACATATACTATTGTGGAGGACTTCATTATTCCTGCTGCCACAGATATGGCTGGGACATTGCTGGGGGAAAAGTCCCAAAAAAACTATACAGACAATTTCACAACGCACCAGGGACATGGCAGGAGATGTTTTGAAACAATTACTGCTTCGCATACAAGCCAGTGAATTCTATGGATTACAGCTGGATGAGTCAACAGACGTGGCGGGCCTGGAACAGCTCCTGGTATACAGTTGAAGTCGGAAGTTTACATACACTTAAGTTGGAGTCATTAAAACTCGTTTTTCAACCACTCCACAAATTTCTTGTTAACAAACTATAGTTTTGGCTAGCGGTTTACGACGTCTACATTGTGCATGTCACAAGTCATTTTTCCAATAATTGTTTACAGACAGATTATTTCACTTACAATTCACTGTATTCCAGTGGGTCAGAAGTTTACATACACCAAGTTGACTATGCCTTTAAACATTTTGGAAAACTCCAGAAAATTATGTCATGGCTTTAGAAGATTCTGATAGGCTAATTGACATCATTTGAGTCAATTGGAGGTGTACCTGTGGATGTATTTCAAGGCCTACCTTCAAACTCAGTACCTCTTTGCTTGACATCATGGGAAAATCTAAATAAATCAGCCAAGAACTCAGAAATTGTAGACCATCCTTGGGAGCAATTTCCAAATGCCTGAAGGTACCACATTCATCTGTACAAACAATAGTACGCATGTATAAACACCATGGGACCACGCAGCCGTCATACCACTCAGGAAGGAGACGCATTCTGTCTCCTAGAGATGAACGTACTTTGGTACGAAAAGTGCAAATCAATCCCAGAACAACAGCAAAGGACCTTGTGAAGATGCTGGAGGAAACGGGTACAAAAGTATCTATATACACAGTAAAACAAGTCCTGTATCAACTTAACCTGAAAGGCAGCTCAGCAAGGAAGAAAACCACCATAAAAAAGCCAGACTACGGTTTGCAACTGCACATGGGGACAAAGATCATACTTTTTGGAGAAATGTCCTCTGGTCTGATGAAACAAAAATAGAACTGTTTGGCCATAATGACCATTGTTATGTTTCGAGGAAAAAGGAGGAGGCTTGCAAGCAGAAGAACACCATCCAAACCGTGAAGCACAGGGGTGGCAACATCATGTTGTGGAGGTGCTTTGCTGCAGGAGGGACTGGTGCACTTCGCAAAATAGATGGCATCACAAGGTAGGAAAATTATGTGGATATATTGAAGCAACATCTCAAGACATCATCCAGGAAGTTGAAGCTTTGTCACAAATGGGTCTTCCAAATGGACAATGACCCCAAGCATATTTCCAAAGTTGTGGCAAAATGGCTTAAGGACAACAAAGTCAAGGTATTGGAGTGGCCATCACAAAGCCCTGACCTCAATTCGATAGAACATTTGTGGACAGAACTGAAGAAGCGTGTGTGAGCAAGGAGGCCTGCAAACCTGACCCTGTTACACCAGCTCTGTCATGAGGAATGGGCCAAAATTCACCCAACTTATTGTAGGAAGCTTGTGGAAGGCTACCTGGAACGTTTGACCCAAGTTAAACTATTTAAAGGCAATGCTATCAAATACTAATTGAGTGTATGTAAGCTTCACATTCTTAAAATAAATTGGTGATCCTAACTGACCTAAGAAAGGGAATTTGTACTCTGATTAAATGTCAGAAATTGTGAAACTGAGTTTAAATGTATTTGGCTAAGGTGTATGAAAACTTCCGACTTCAACTGTATATAGTGTACGTGGTATATTATTGCGGGAGCATATTGCGTTTACGGGCCTAAGATCACCATGCTCAATGCCAAGCGTTAGCTGGAGTGGTGTAAAGCTCACCGCCATTGGACTCTGGAGCAGTGGAAACATTCTCTGGAGTGATGAATCACACTTCACCATCTGTCAGTCTGACGGATGATTCTGGGTTTGGCGGATGTCAGGAGAACGCCACCTGCCTGAATACACTTTGGTGGAGGAGAAATAATGGTCTGGGGCTACATCATACAATGACATTCGAGACGATTCTGTGCTTCCAACTTTGTGGCAACAGTTTGGGGAAGGCCCTTTCCTGTTTCAGCATGACAATGCCCCCCGTGCATAAAGCGAAGTCCATACAAAAATGGTTAGTCGAGATTGGTGTGGAAGAACGTGACCGTCCTGCACAGAGCCCTGACCTCAACCCCACTGAACACCTTTGGTGTGAATTGGAATGCCGACTGTGAGCCGGGCCTAATCGGCCAACATCAGTGCTCGACCTCACTAATGCTCGTGTGGCTGAAAGGAAGCAAGCCCCCGCAGCCTTCCCAGAAGTGTGGAGGTTGAAATAGCAACAAAGATGGGCCCAACTCCATAATGATGCCCATGCTTTTGGAATGAGATTTTTCAATGAGCAGGTGTCCTTATACGTTTGGTCACGTAGTGTATATGTGTATATGCCTCTCATGTCTTTATCCACAGCAGTGTGTAGCCTAGGAATATGGCTTGTGAAAACTGTGAAAAGAATGTCTGTTTTTATCGCCTTGTTCATACAACACCAAATTAGCATTTGACATGATTTGCATTGCCTCATTACTTTTTAACAACATAAAACATTGCATACACTAATTAATTACATTTTGTTCAGTTTCATGTGCTCAAATTTCATTGAGGGATTTCCCCCCTGGTTCCTTCATGTAATTTCCTTTTACAAGCATATGATTGCAGTTCTTTCCCCATCTTTACATCACCATTACATAGTTATCTATGACCTCTATGAACATACTGATGGGTGGGGATCATGTCTCCTCTAATAGACATACTTTACCCGGGTATTTGTATACTATTGATCTCTCTCTCTCTCCTTTGCAGGGTCCAGCGGGCCTGATCGGGATGTCAGGGGGAGTAGGAGAAGCCGGTGAAAAGGTAGCATTTTTTCTTTTTTAGGGCCATTAGGCTGTCAGAGTACATTGCTGTGTTCCTACTGTCTAGATTTCAAGCTTCCCAAATTCTCTCATGTCACCCTGCTCCTCCGCACACTCCACTGGCTTCCAGTCGAAGCTCGTATCCACTACCAGACCATGGTGCTTACCTACGGAGCAGCAAGAGGAACTGCCCTTCCCTGCCTTCAGGCTATGTTCAAACCCTACACCCCCAACCCGATAAATAACCTGAACTGGCACTTGCACTTAACTACCCCCCCCCCCCACACACACACACACACTTTCTAGTTCCAACTCTACTGATAGCTACTTTATTTCAGAGAAAAAATATTTCTATGTCTGTGATACAGTATGTGTTTGTCCCACCTAGCTATTTTAAGATGATTGTAAATCGCTCTGGATTAGAGCGTCTGCTAAATGACTCAAATCTAAAATGTAGATTTCAGTAAACCAGCCATGTCAATGTCACACATTGAAATATAACTTGCAATGTAAAGTGGTCTTTTCCACTTTGTTGCAAAGCAAGCAACACACACACACTCACACACACTCACACACATACTACACACACAGGGCTGGGTCATAAGCGAGTCATTTGAAGTGCTGATGCTGTATGACGAGAGAGACACCCTGGAGGCTGTTTCCTAACTAGTTCCTGTGCTGAAAACCAGTGGTGGTCGGTACCGTTTAAGATGAGGGAGGATGATTTTGTTTTCATGATCATGGCCTTGTTTCTAGTACAGCACGTTGGATGACTGTCATTCATATTCCATTCACCCAGTTCAATGTAACATCGATAAGTTTAGGCTATTACGTGATACTCAAATTTCCCTGTACCCATCATGAGGTTGCTACAACCTAACCAATGAATGAAAGTTTACTTTCATCGAGAGATCTTTGAGTAATCAAGGTTTACAGACAGTGACACATTCAATGCCACCTCGCACATATCTAGCGGATCTAGGGTGTAATCATTAGTCAACCAGTTGCAAATGAGAGTTTCTATTTGGACAAATGCAGGTACTTTTATCCCCGTTTCATTCTGTTTGCTTCAGTTTAAGAAAAGTTTTTCAACGGAATCGGCAGAATGAATACACTCCCAAATCACACGCTAGCACACATTCATAGCAGCCACATAAAAACGGCATGATCACTTTGCTCGTTGTGTATATAACTCCTTCTCGCAACTATCTATACACTCTCCGCCTCACCTTTTCCCTTCGCTTGTGGACTTCAGTGCACAACACATCAGCTGTCTGTGACAAGGTGAAGAAAAACTTCCCAAGCCAAACCTTCATATCATGACTGCTAACCGCTACACACAGCCTACATCGTTGTCACCTCATAGTCAGCATACTGTAGCTACTCTAACTAATGCGTTAGTAAACCAGCTACAATCATGCAGTACAGTCTACAGTCAGAAAGCTGTTTAGCAATACATTTATAAAAGCAAAAGAGTACCTTGGCAGAGTTCCAGAGTTGGATAGGCATAACCAGCTAGCTAACTTACTGTAGTATCCCTCTCTGGCATAACCAGCTAGCTAACTTACTGTAGTATCCTTCTCTGGCATAACCAGCTAGCTAACTTACTGTAGTATCCTTCTCTGGCATAACCAGCTAGCTAACTTACTGTAGTATCCCTCTCTGGCATAACCAGCTAGCTAACTTACTGTAGTATCCCTCTCTGGCATAACCAGCTAGCTAACTTACTGTAGTATCCCTCTCTGTTTATCATATGATGCAGAAATGCACCATCATATAATGCAAACTGAAAGTATTTTGAACTTTGCATAGCCTCAACTTGATTGCTGACAAGCAAAACATTTTGGGTCTATGTCAAGGACTAATGAAATATATTGTTTTTGGGTGGAGTTTTCCCATCGATTTAAGGCCTGGGTTTAGGAGCTCTAAGTGCAGCGGTAGGTGGTGGGGTTTGGTGGTTTGTTGTATGAAGGTTAATAATAATTATATTTATATTTGTCTGAGTTATAAATGTTTTTATATTTTCATTTCCCAACTCCCTGAGAGTGTGGTCACAGCCTGGGTCTGCTATTGGGGCGGCAGATAGCCTAGTGGTTAGAGTGTTTGGCCAGTAAGCGAAAGGTTGCTAGATCGTCAATCCCCGAGCTGACAAGGTAAAAATCTGTCCTTCTGCCCCTGAACAAGGCAGTTAACCCACTGTTCCTAGGCAGTCATTGTAAATAAGAATTTGTTCATAACTGACTTGTCTAGTTAAATAATCATTTAAAAAAAGATCAACGTTGACCCTGGCGCAGTTAGTGTTAAGTCCCTTGCTCATGGACACGTCAACATATCTTTTTACCTTGTCGGCTCAGGGATTCGAACTTCGGCTACTGGCCTAACGCTCGAACCACTGAACTACCTACCGCCCCGTTGAGGTTGGTTCAGGGATTAATGATCCCTCTCCTTTCCTGTGTCTTCTGTTTCTCAGGGAGGTCGTGGTCCTGCAGGTCCATTGGGTCCTCCTGGCGAGAAGGGGTCCGGGGTAGGTACAGAGCGTCTACGTATACACCACTTAGCGAGGGTGTCTGGAACTGTTGCGCTAGTGGCATTGCATGTCTGAAGAATGATGTAGTTGTGGTCCATCTCTGAGTAGGAATGCTATTTCATATCTTTGGCTTTCAGGCCTGACTAGCTGTCTTAGTGTTCCGTATACTGTCATTGAGTGATTCCTCACGAAACCAGGACACTGAAAAAGCATGATTTGGGAGATATTCACGAAATTTAAACTATAGAATTGCCATTTGGGTGGAAGGATTGTTGACATATATTTGACATTTGTAATTAAAAGTATGATGAATAATGAACCAAAGTGGGCATATTTATGACATTTTGGCCTTACCCAGGCCAATATAATGTTTAATCTGTAGGTGCTACAAAGGCCTTACCCAGGCCAATATAATGTTTAATCCGTAGGTGCTACAAAGGCCTTACCCAGGCCAATATAATGTTTAATCTGTAGGTGCTACAAAGGCCTTACCCAGGCCAATATAATGTTTAATCCGTAGGTGCTACAAAGGCCTTACCCAGGCCAATATAATGTTTAATCTGTAGGTGCTACAAAGGCCTTACCCAGGCCAATATAATGTTTAATCTGTAGGTGCTACAAAGGCCTTACCCAGGCCAATATAATGTTTAATCCGTAGGTGCTACAAAGGCCTTACCCAGGCCAATATAATGTTTAATCCGTAGGTGCTACAAAGGCCTTACCCAGGCCAATATAATGTTTAAATCCTAGGTGCTACAAAGGCCTTACCCAGGCCAATATAATGTTTAATCTGTAGGTGCTACAAAGGCCACCCAGGCCAATATAATGTTTAATCTGTAGGTGCTACAAAGGCCTTACCCAGGCCAATATAATGTTTAATCCAAAGGCCTTACCCAGGCCAATATAATGTTTAATCTGTAGGTGCTACAAAGTCACCCAGGCCAATATAATGTTTAATCTGTAGGTGCTACAAATAATAATGTTTAATCTGTAGGTGCTACAAAGGCCTTACCCAGGCCAATATAATGTTTAATCTTGTGCTACAAAGGCCTTACCCAGGCCAATATAATGTTTAATCTGTAGGTGCTACAAAGGCCTTACCCAGGCCAATATAATGTTTAATCTGTAGGTGCTACAAAGGCCTTACCCAGGCCAATATAATGTTTAATCTGTAGGTGCTACAAAGGCCTTACCCAGGCCAATATAATGTTTAATCCGTAGGTGCTACAAAGGCCTTACCCAGGCCAATATAATGTTTAATCCGTAGGTGCTACAAAGGCCTTACCCAGGCCAATATAATGTTTAATCCGTAGGTGCTACAAAGGCCTTACCCAGGCCAAAATAATGTTTAATCCGTAGGTGCTACAAGGCCTTACCCAGGCCAATATAATGTTTAATCCGTAGGTGCTACAAAGGCCTTACCCAGGCCAATATAATGTTTAATCCGTAGGTGCTACAAAGGCCTTACCCAGGCCAATATAATGTTTAATCCGTAGGTGCTACAAAGGCCTTACCCAGGCCAATATAATGTTTAATCCGTAGGTGCTACAAAGGCCTTACCCAGGCCAATATAATGTTTAATCCGTAGGTGCTACAAAGGCCTTACCCAGGCCAATATAATGTTTAATCCGTAGGTGCTACAAAGGCCTTACCCAGGCCAATATAATGTTTAATCCGTAGGTGCTACAAAGGCCTTACCCAGGCCTCCGTAGGTGCTACAAAGGCCTTACCCAGGCCAATATAATGTTTAATCCGTAGGTGCTACAAAGGCCTTACCCAGGCCAATATAATGTTTAACTACAAAGGCCTTACCCAGGCCAATATAATGTAGGTGCTACAAAGGCCTTACCCAGGCCAATATAATGTTTAATCCGTAGGTGCTACAAAGGCCTTACCCAGGCCAATATAATGTTTAATCCGTAGGTGCTACAAAGGCCTTACCCAGGCCAATATAATGTTTAATCCGTAGGTGCTACAAAGGCCTTACCCAGGCCAATATAATGTTTAATCCGTAGGTGCTACAAAGGCCTTACCCAGGCCAATATAATGTTTAATCCGTAGGTGCTACAAAGGTACCCAGGCCAATATAATGTTTAATCCGTAGGTGCTAAGGCCTTACCCAGGCCAATATAATGTTTAATCCGTAGGTGCTACAAAGGCCTTACCCAGGCCAATATAATGTTTAATCCGTAGGTGCTACAAAGGCCTTACCCAGGCCAATATAATGTTTAATCCGTAGGTGCTACAAAGGCCTTACCCAGGCCAATATAATGTTTAATCCGTAGGTGCTACAAAGGCCTTGCTACAAAGGCCTTACCCAGGCCAATATAATGTTTAATCCGTAGGTGCTACAAAGGCCTTACCCAGGCCAATATAATGTTTAATCCGTAGGTGCTACAAAGGCCTTACCCAGGCCAATATAATGTTTAATCCGTAGGTGCTACAAAGGCCTTACCCAGGCCAATATAATGTTTAATCCGTAGGTGCTACAAAGGCCTTACCCAGGCCAATATAATGTTTAATCCGTAGGTGCTACAAAGGCCTTACCCAGGCCAATATAATGTTTAATCCGTAGGTGCTACAAAGGCCTTACCCAGGCCAATATAATGTTTAATCCGTAGGTGCTACAAAGGCCTTACCCAGGCCAATATAATGTTTAATCCGTAGGTGCTACAAAGGCCTTACCCAGGCCAATATAATGTTTAATCCGTAGGTGCTACAAAGGCCTTACCCAGGCCAATATAATGTTTAATCCGTAGGTGCTACAAAGGCCTTACCCAGGCCAATATAATGTTTAATCCGTAGGTGCTACAAAGGCCTTACCCAGGCCAATATAATGTTTAAAGGTGCTACAAAGGCCTTACCCAGGCCAATATAATGTTTAATCCGTAGGTGCTACAAAGGCCTTACCCAGGCCAATATAATGTTTAATCCGTAGGTGCTACAAAGGCCTTACCCAGGCCAATATAATGTTTAATCTGTAGGTGCTACAAAGGCCTTACCCAGGCCAATATAATGTTTAATCTGTAGGTACAAAGGCCTTACCCAGGCCAATATAATGTTTAATCTGTAGGTGCTACAAAGGCCTTACCCAGGCCAATATAATGTTTAATCTGTAGGTGCTACAAAGGCCTTACCCAGGCCAATATAATGTTTAATCTGTAGGTGCTACAAAGGCCTTACCCAGGCCAATATAATGTTTAATCTGTAGGTGCTACAAAGGCCTTACCCAGGCCAATATAATGTTTAATCTGTAGGTGCTACAAAGGCCTTACCCAGGCCAATATAATGTTTAATCTGTAGGTGCTACAAAGGCCTTACCCAGGCCAATATAATGTTTAATCTGTAGGTGCTACAAAGGCCTTACCCAGGCCAATATAATGTTTAATCTGTAGGTGCTACAAAGGCCTTACCCAGGCCAATATAATGTTTAATCTGTAGGTGCTACAAAGGCCTTACCCAGGCCAATATAATGTTTAATCCGTAGGTGCTACAAAGCCTTACCCAGGCCCTTACAAAGGCCCAGGCCAATATAATGTTTAATCCGTAGGTGCTACAAAGGCCTTACCCAGGCCAATATAATGTTTAATCCGTAGGTGCTACAAAGGCCTTACCCAGGCCAATATAATGTTTAATCCGTAGGTGCTACAAAGGCCTTACCCAGGCCAATATAATGTTTAATCCGTAGGTGCTACAAAGGCCTTACCCAGGCCAATATAATGTTTAATCCGTAGGTGCTACAAAGGCCTTACCCAGGCCAATATAATGTTTAATCAGGCCAAAGGCCTTACCCAGGCCAATATAATGTTTAATCCGTAGGTGCTACAAAGGCCTTACCCAGGCCAATATAATGTTTAATCCGTAGGTGCTACAAAGGCCTTACCCAGGCCAATATAATGTTTAATCCGTAGGTGCTACAAAGGCCTTACCCAGGCCAATATAATGTTTAATCCGTAGGTGCTAGGCCAATATAATGTTTAAAGGCCTTACCCAGGCCAATATAATGTTTAATCCGTAGGTGCTACAAAGGCCTTACCCAGGCCAATATAATGTTTAGGTGCTACAAAGGCCTTACCCAGGCCAATATAATGTTTAATCCGTAGGTGCTACAAAGGCCTTACCCAGGCCAATATAATGTTTAATCCGTAGGTGCTACAAAGGCCTTACCCAGGCCAATATAATGTTTAATCCGTAGGTGCTACAAAGGCCTTACCCAGGCCAATATAATGTTTAATCCGTAGGTGCTACAAAGGCCTTACCCAGGCCAATATAATGTTTAATCCGTAGGTGCTACAAAGGCCTTACCCAGGCCAATATAATGTTTAATCCGTAGGTGCTACAAAGGCCTTACCCAGGCCAATATAATGTTTAAGGCCAATATAATGTTTAATCCGTAGGTGCTACAAAGGCCTTACCCAGGCCAATATAATGTTTAATCCGTAGGTGCTACAAAGGCCTTACCCAGGCCAATATAATGTTTAATCCGTAGGTGCTACAAAGGCCTTACCCAGGCCAATATAATGTTTAATCCGTAGGTGCTACAAAGGCCTTACCCAGGCCAATATAATGTTTAATCCGTAGGTGCTACAAAGGCCTTACCCAGGCCAATATAATGCTACAAAGGCCTTACCCAGGCCAATATAATGTTTAAATCCGGCCTTACCCAGGCCAATATAATGCTACAAAGGCCTTACCCAGGCCAATATAATGTTTAATCCGTAGGTGCTACAAAGGCCTTACCCAGGCCAATATAATGTTTAATCCGTAGGTGCTACAAAGGCCTTACCCAGGCCAATATAATGTTTAATCTGTAGGTGCTACAAAGGCCTTACCCAGGCCAATATAATGTTTAATCTGTAGGTGCTACAAAGGCCTTACCCAGGCCAATATAATGTTTAAAAGGCCTTACCCAGGCCAATATAATGTTTAATCTGTAGGTGCTACAAAGGCCTTACCCAGGCCAATATAATGTTTAATCTGTAGGTGCTACAAAGGCCTTACCCAGGCCAATATAATGTTTAATCTGTTTACAAAGGCCTTACCCAGGCCAATATAATGTTTGTAGGTGCTACAAAGGCCTTACCCAGGCCAATATAATGTTTAATCTGTAGGTGCTACAAAGGCCTTACCCAGGCCAATATAATGTTTAATCTGTAGGTGCTACAAAGGCCTTACCCAGGCCAATATAATGTTTAATCTGTAGGTGCTACAAAGGCCTTACCCAGGCCAATATAATGTTTAATCCGTAGGTGCTACAAAGGCCTTACCCAGGCCAATATAATGTTTAATCCGTAGGTGCTACAAAGGCCTTACCCAGGCCAATATAATGTTTAATGTTTAATACCCAGGCCAAAATAATGTTTAATCCGTAGGTGCTACAAAGGCCTTACCCAGGCCAATATAATGTTTAATCCGTAGGTGCTACAAAGGCCTTACCCAGGCCAATATAATGTTTAATCCGTAGGTGCTACAAAGGCCTTACCCAGGCCAATATAATGTTTAATCCGTAGGTGCTACAAAGGCCTTACCCAGGCCAATATAATGTTTAATCCGTAGGTGCTACAAAGGCCTTACCCAGGCCAATATAATGTTTAATCCGTAGGTGCTACAAAAGGCCAATATAATGCCTTACAAAGGCCCAGGCCAATATAATGTTTAATCCGTAGGTGCTACAAAGGCCTTACCCAGGCCAATATAATGTTTAATCCGTAGGTGCTACAAAGGCCTTACCCAGGCCAATATAATGTTTAATCCGTAGGTGCTACAAAGGCCTTACCCAGGCCAATATAATGTTTAATCCGTAGGGTACAAAGGCCTTACCCAGGCCAATATAATGTTTAAAACAAAGGCCTTACCCAGGCCAATATAATGTTTAATCCGTAGGTTTACAAAGGCCTTACCCAGGCCAATATAATGTTTAATCCGTAGGTGCTACAAAGGCCTTACCCAGGCCAATATAATGTTTAATCCGTAGGTGCTACAAAGGCCTTACCCAGGCCAATATAATGTTTAATCCGTAGGTGCTACAAAGGCCTTACCCAGGCCAATATAATGTTTAATCCGTAGGTGCTACAAAGGCCTTACCCAGGCCAATATAATGTTTAATCCGTAGGTGCTACAAAGGCCTTACCCAGGCCAATATAATGTTTAATCCGTAGGTGCTACAAAGGCCTTACCCAGGCCAATATAATGTTTAATCCGTAGGTGCTACAAAGGCCTTACCCAGGCCAATATAATGTTTAATCCGTAGGTGCTACAAAGGCCTTACCCAGGCCAATATAATGTTTAATCCGTAGGTGCTACAAAGGCCTTACCCAGGCCAATATAATGTTTAATCTGTAGGTGCTACAAAGCAAAAATGTCTGTCATATGAAGGTTTACCGCTTGCTCTGTTATCTGAGTAGTATTTTGATTTAGATATTTTTATATATATACACACAGTACCAGTCAAACGTTTGTACACGCGCCTATTAATTAAAAGATTTTTCTTTATTTGTACTATTTTCTACATTGTAGAATAATAGTGAAGACATCAACACTATGAAATAACATGTAGTAACCAAAAAAGTGTAAAACAAATCAATCTCTCAACCAGCTTAATGAGGTAGTCACCTGGAAAGCCTTTCAATTAACAGCCTTGTTAAAAGTTCATTTTTTGTGGAATTTTTATTTCCTTCTTAATGCATTTGAGCAAAGAGAAATGACAGTCCATCCTTACTTTAAAACATGAAGGTCAGTCAATCCAGAAAATGTCAGGAACTTTGAAAGTTTCTTCAAGTGCAGTTGCAAGAAACATCAAGCAGTATAATGAAACGCACTCTGATGAGGACCGCCACAGGAAAGGAAGACCAATAGTTATCTCTGCTGCAGAGGATAATTCATTAGTTACCAGCCTCAGAAATTGCAGCCCCAAAAAATGCTTCACAGAGTTCAAGTAACAGACACATATCAACTGTTCAGAGGAGACTGCATTAATCAGGCCTTCATGGTCGAATTGCTGCAAAGAAAACACTCCTAAAGGACACCAATAAGAAGAAGAGACTTGCTTGGGCCAAGAAACATGGACATTAGACCGGTGGAAATCTGTCCTTTGACTGATGAGTCCAAATTTGAGATTTTTGGTTTCAACCGCCGTGTCTTTGTGAGACGCAGCGTAGGTGAATGGATGATCTCCACATGTGTGGTTCCCACCGTGAAGCATGGAGGAGGAGGTGTGCGGGTGTCTGGGTACTTTGCTGGTGAAACTGTCAGTGATTTATTTAGAATTCAATGTACACTTAACCAGCATGGCTACCACAGCATTCTGCAGCGATACGCCATCCCATCTGGTTTGTGCTTAGTGGGACTATCATTTGTTTTTCAACAGAACAATGACCCAACACACCTCCAGGCTGTATAAGGGCTATTTGAACATGAAGGAGAGTGATGGAGTACTGCATCAGATGACCTGGCCTCCACTTTCACTTAACCTCAATCCAATTGAGATGGTATGGGATGAGATAGACCGCAGACTGAAGGAAAAGCAGCCAACAAGTGCTCAGTGTATGTGGGAACTCCTTCAAGACTGTTGGAAAAGCATTCCAAGTGAAGCTGGTTGAGCTAAAACGTGTTTTAACCTTTATTTAACTAGGCAAGTCAGATAAGAACATTCTTATTTACAATGACGGCCTACCCCGGATGACGCTGGGCCAATTGTGCATCGCCCTATGGGACTCCCAATCACAGCCAGATGTGATACAGCCTGGATTCAAACCAGGGACTGTAATGACACCTCTTGCACAGAGATGCAGTGCCTTAGAGTGTGCAAAGCTGTCATCCAGGCAAAGGGTGGCTACTTTGAGGAATCTAAAATGTCAAACATATTTTGATTTGTTTAACACTTTTTTGGTTACTACATGATTCCATATGTGTTATTTCATAGTTTTGATATCTTCTCTATGATTCTACAAAAATAAAGAAAAACCTTGAATGAGTAGGTGTGTCCACAATTTTGACTGGTACTGTATATATGAATATTGAAATAGATGAAAATAACTATTGAAAAAAATAAAACATTTATTTATCTAATTTCTCATTATTAATGTTGAACATAATATACTATTTGAGCATATCAAAGTTCCAGAGTAGGTTCTCTGCTAGTTTTAAAGTTATGGCCAATTTTATACAGAGCAATTGGCATTGGAGGAAATGTAAACAAGCACACGGCTCTCCTTTCACTTGTATCATTGTACATCCTGCAAATTACTAGAATGCTTGCAACTTGGATCATAAAATAGATCCAACTGGAACGTTGACATTCCCCTAGAGTATATAATGTTGAACAATTTGCCAAATCAACATATTTTTTTCAATATTCATGTTTATTATTTTTCAATGTTTAGAAATGACTTGATTTAAAAAAAAAAATGAAATCAAAATACTACATACATATTACAAGGCCACCCGTAGCACCTACAGATGAATCAAGATGGTGTCTTTAAAGGAGGCCTGAGTAAAAGGCCAAAATGTTACAAATATGTTGTTTTGTAGCACCTACAGATGAATCAAGATGGTGTCTTTAAAGGAGGCCTGAGTAAGGCCAAAATGCTACAAATATGCAGAGTCTGATCAATTCTTTCTCAATGTTTTTAAATACAAATTTCAAATGTGTCAACAATCCTTCCTCCAAAGGATCATTTCCTTGATAAAATGTTGTGACAATCCCCAAAAGCTTTGTCTTTTTTTGTCCTAGTTTCGTGAGGAATCACTCAATTGGAGCCTCCAGGTTCTTAGTCAGTCCTGTATATTGTTAGTATGAATGCTGTGTTCCAGCTCTTCCCCTGGGGGGGGGGGGGGGGGCTCTGTGAATGATCTTCTCTTCTGTCGCTCTGACCTGTAGCTCTCTGTCTGTGAATTCTCTTCTCCGTCTGTGACCTGTGTCTCTGTCTCCCTTTGGTTATGTCCTGTAGCTGAGCTCTTTGAGTGCTGTACTGTTCTGTTGTGTATGTCTGGTAAAAGAGACAGAGAGAGAGGCTGGCCCCATGTCATGTCCCTAGCTGGCCTACAGCCTGTGGTGGACAGGTAGACAGACAGGTCCAGGTTTGTGGGTTTGGCCCCCTTTCCTGTGCTGGCTGGCTGGCTGGCTGGCTGCCTGTTGGATAAGTGATGGTGGCCCTGGCCAAATCTTCCTGTCCTGTCACACAGCCACACTTCAGAGGAGCAGAACCACAAAGTCAAGGGCTTCGGGAATAATTCAGTGTTGATGTCAACCTCCTTTTCTAACGTTGCTTTGTTTTGAGAAGATGGGCAGGGAGTTTCTCTTTAAAGATTTTCTTGCTGAGCTCGGCAATTCTCCGTTAGCTGACTGTTGCCATACTTCTGTACAACGCTGGACACACACTGCTCCCTGTACGAACCAGAAGTCGTGGTCGTGTTCTTTTCTCTTGTTGTGACGCTCTCTGGCCTTAGTTTGAGCTTAGTGCGCTGAAGGGGAGACGCTTCTCAATAAATCAAGGAAAAATGACATGGCCCCAGTCCACTAGAATTAACATCCTCATTTGCATATGTATTTCTGCACGTACAGTTGAAGTCAGAAGTTTACATACACCTTAGCCAAATACATTTAAACTCAGTTTTTCACAATTCCTGACATTTAATCCTAGTAAAACTTCCCTGTCTTAGGTCAGTTAGGATCACCATTTTATTTTAAGAATGTGACATGTCAGAATAATAGTAGAGTGATTTATTTCAGTTTTTATTTCTTTCGTCACATTCTCAGTGGGTCAGAAGTTTACATACACTCAATTAGTATTTGGTAGCATTGCCTTTAAATTGTTTAACTTGGGTCAAATGTTTCAGGTAGCCTTCCAGAAGCTTCCCACAATAAGTTGGGTGAATTTTGGCCCATTCCTCCTGACAGAGCTGGTGTAACTGAGTCAAGTTTGTAGGCCTCCTTGCTCGCACACGCTTTTTCAGTTCTGCCCACAAATGTTCTATAGGATTGAGGTCAGGGCTTTGTGATGGCTACTCCAATACCTTGACTTTGTTGTCCTTAAATAATTTTTCCACAACTTTGGAAGTATGCTTGGGTTCATTGTCCACTTGGAGGACCCATTTGCGACCAAGCTTCAACTTCCTGACTGAAGTCTTGGGATTTTGCTTCAATATATCCACGTAATTTTCCTCCCTCATGATGCCATTTATTTTGTGAAGTGCACCAGTCCCTCCTGCAGCAAAGCCCCCCCACAACATGATGCTGCCACCCCCGTGCTTCACGGTTTGGAAGGTGTTCTTCTGCTTGCAAGCCTCCCCCTTTTTCCTCCGAACATAATGATGGTCATTATGGCCAAACAGTTCTATTTTTGTTTCATCAGACCAGAGGACATCTCTCGAAAAAGTATGATCTTTGTCCCCATGTGCAGTTGCAAACTGTAGTCTGGCTTTTTTTTATGGCGGTTTTGGAGCAGTGGCTTCTTCCTTGATGAGCGGCCTCTCAGGTTGTGTCAATATAGACTCGTTTTACTGTGGATATAGATACTTTTGTACCTGTTTCCTACATCATCTTCACAAGGTCCTTTGCTGTTGTTCTGGGATTGATTTGCACTTTTTGCACCAAAGTACTTTCATCTCTAGGAGACAGAATGTGTCTCCTTCCTGAGCGGTATGACGGCTGCGTGGTCCCATGGTGTTTATAATTGCGTACTATTGTTTGTACAGATGAACATGGTAACTTCAGGCGTTTGGAAATTGCTCCCAAGGATGAACCAGACTTGTGGAGGTCTACAATTTTTTTCTGAGGTCTTGGCTGATTTCTTTTGATTTTCCCATGATGTCAAGCAAAGAGGCATTGAGTTTGAAGGTAGGCCTTGAAATACATCCACAGGTACACCTCCAATTGACTCAAATTATGTCAATTAGTCTATCAGAAGCTTCTAAAGCCTTGACATCATTTTCTGGAATTTTCCAAGCTGTTTAAAGTCACAGTCAACTTAGTGTGTTTAAACTTCTGACCCACTGGAATTGTGATACAATGAGTTATAAGTGAAATAATCAGTCTGTAAACAATTGTTGGGAAAATTACTTGTGTCATGCACAAAGTAGATGTCCTAACCGACTTGCCAAAACTATAGTTTGTTAACAAGACATTTGTGGAGTGGTTGAAAACGAGTTTTAATGACTCTTAAGTGTATGTAAACTTCCGACTTCAACCGTACTTCACTTTACTCTCTAATTGTCTGTCGTTTATTGTGGTTTCTCTTTTGGTCCAAGGGGTATCCAGGCTTACCCGGAGGTCCCGGTGACATCGGTCTGCAAGGCCCACTTGTAAGTGTTCATCAACTTAACTAGTATATGAATTGTGTTTGGGATCCAACTTTATAGAATGTTAGGATGGTTTATTCTATCCTCCTCATCCCCTCAGGCGCTCTCTCTCTGTCTCTCTCTTTATAGAATGTTAGGATGGTTTATTCTATCCTCCTCATCCCCTCAGGCGCTCTCTCTCTGTCTCTCTCTTTATAGAATGTTAGGATGGTTTATTCTATCCTCCTCATCCCCTCAGGCGCTCTCTCTCTGTCTCTCTCTTTATAGAATGTTAGGATGGTTTATTCTATCCTCCTCATCCCCTCAGGCGCTCTCTCTCTGTCTCTCTCTTTATAGAATGTTAGGATGGTTTATTCTATCCTCCTCATCCCCTCAGGCGCTCTCTCTCTCTGTCTCTCTCTTTCTCTCTCTGGGTCTGTCTTCCTCCCTCCCTGTGAGTGCTCACTCGAAGGAGAAGAGTAGTTATATTTTCCACCTCCCAGTTGGGCTTGTGACACATAAGTGATGAACTTAATTGAGTGAAGGGATGAAACACATTGACTCCCCTGATTAATTGAGTGAAGGGATGAAACACATTGACTCCCCTGATTAATTGAGTGAAGGGCTGAAACACATTGACTCCCCTGATTAATTGAGTGAAGGGCTGAAACACATTGACTCCCCTGATTAATTGAGTGAAGGGATGAAACACATTGACTCCCCTGATTAATTGAGTGAAGGGATGAAACACATTGACTCCCCTGATTAATTGAGTGAAGGGCTGAAACACATTGACTCCCCTGATTAATTGAATGAAGGGCTGAAACACATTGACTCCCCTGATTAATTGAGTGAAGGGCTGAAACACATTGACTCCCCTGATTAATTGAGTGAAGGGCTGAAACACATTGACTCCCCTGATTAATTGAGTGAAGGGATGAAACACATTGACTCCCCTGATTTATTGAGTGAAGGGATGAAACACATTGACTCCCCTGATTAATTGAGTGAAGGGCTGAAACACATTGACTCCCCTGATTCCTATTTTATGTCTTGTCATAAACATTTTAATTGCGGGAATAATACGAATACTAAATAATACGAATACTAAAATACGAATACTTAAATCGAGTGGGAAGATTTGTCGTGAATTATATTTTTCCTTCTCCTTGATTTGCACTCTTAACACTTGACATTTCACTCGGTAATTCAATATCAATTAGCCTCTTTCCCCACATGAATGTCTGTTCTTCCGCAAAGGCAGTACTTCACTAGACTGATTGTCAAAGAGCACTGTATAGCAGTATATATATATATATATATATATATACAGTAGATAGACAATGCTCATTTGGACTGTCTGTAGGCGACCGGGTAGGGTTGATAGATGTTATATACAGTAGATAGACAATGCTTATTTAGCCTCATTTAGTCCGTATAAACACTCTAATACAACATCCTCTGCAGCGTCCACATCCATAGATCAGATCACCATGTAGATGATCTTCTGCTCCATTTCAAAGAGAAACCGTCTGAAATTTCTATGTAATTGATTGGATAACGTCTCACCTGTGACTGTGGAACTGAATTGAACGGTCTTGAAGACATTCCATAACAATCTCTCTCTCTCCAACTCTCCCCATCTCTCTCTCTCTCTCTCTCTGTCCACTCTCCCCCTGCCTCCCTCTTCCATCCCTCTCTACATCCCAGGGTCCTCGGGGGCAGAGGGGTACACCTGGGATCCCTGGGTCAAAGGGCAGAAAGGTAAGAGAGCTCTTGTTTTTTTTTTCCCCATCCACTCTGTTACACCCTCTGTTCAGTTCTACCTGATGAGTCATCCGTAACGGTGTGAGCTATGATGGATGACTGGAGCCTAACCGTGATTCGACCATAAACCATAACCCTGCATCAAACACCAGTGTAACGTTTCATCCCAGAACATCTGAGGATGAGAGGTGAGGGTGATTTGAAACAGCGTGTGTTTATTCTTCACTGGGACTATGATCACATTATTAGATGCTGGCAATTGTTTTACGAGCACCGTAAAGAAGTGAGCCAGAGATGACAGGGCTCAGGCGTTAATGTCGAGCTGGTGAGACATCTTGTGGCCTGAAAGGAGTCCCCATGTCCCCAGGCACTTACAGTACACTGATACAGTACTGCACATATCAACCACGGACATATTTGACATGACCAAAGCTAATGGAATCGTATGATCTGATGTGTGAGACTGCATAAGATAGCCTGCCTATCAGCAGTAATATCACCGTTGTTGACTCTCAATCAGTTGACTGAGATCTTTTCACTATACTGTAACCCTACGTGGGCAGGGACTTCCACAGAAGATTACTGTGTCTGTACTGGTCTGTGGGTAGAGATTTGTTAAAGTGGAATGTTATAGATGTTGTAGACATCTCCCTTGTAGATTCCTACATTTACTGTAAATCCTTTCACAAGTGATGATGGTTTAGACCAGTGTTTCCTGACCCTGGTCCTCCAGTACCTCCAGTACCCCCAACATTACGCACTTTTGTTGTAGCCCTGGACAAACACACCTCATTCAGCTCATCGAGGGCTTGATGATTAGTTGACAAGTTGAATCAGGTGTGCTTGTCCAGGGTTACAATAGAAATGTGTACTGTTGGGGTACTAGAGGACCAGGATTTGGTAAACACTGTTTCAGACTACTGTGTCGAGGGTGTGAGGTGACTGGGCAGTAGAGTAAGTGCCTCTGCCCTTCCGTGGTGCCAATGTGGGTTGGCACCACTGCCAGGGGCCAGTCCAGTCGGGGCCATGGCCAGTCGTTTGCAGTGTTCCATCCAAATGTCTATTTATATCAGCAGAGAGAAGTAAAGAGGACATGCTAACGAGAGACCCAGAGTACCCAGTCACCACGCACTGACCTTCACTGTGGTCCGCTAGCACTCTCACTTAATTTTTCATCCCTCAGTCTTTCCTGCTCTCTCATCGTCTCCTTCTCCTGTCTCACCTGAAGCACACAAACAAGATCTATTCATTCCATACCCAGCAAACATGACCCCATTGGCACCATATGGGTATTCGGGGAGCAAGGTGGGCATGGGCTGACTTCCATTAAATAGTACCCACAAAACACCAGTCTCAACGTCAACAGTGAAGAGGCGACTCCGGGATTCTGGCCTTCTAGCCAGAGTTCCTCTGTCCAGTGTCTGTGTTCTTTTGCCCATCTTTAATCTTTTATTTTTATTGGCCAGTCTGAGATATGGCTTTTTCTTTGCAACTCTGCAAGGCCAGCATCCCGGAGTCGCCTCTTCACTGTTGATGAGACTGGTGTTTTGCGGGTACTATTTAATGAAGCTGCCAGTTGAGGACTTGTGAGGCGTCTGTTTCTCAAACTAGACACTCTAATGTACTTGTCCTCTTACTCAGTTGCGCACCGGGGCTTCCCACTCCTTCTATTCTGGTTAGCGCCAGTTTGCGCTGTTCTGTGAAGGGAGTAGTACACAGCATTGTACGAGATCTTTAGTTTCTTGGCAATTTCTCACATGGAATAGCCTTCATTTCTCAGAACAAGAATAGACTGACGAGTTTCAGAAGAAAAGTTTTGTTTCTGGCCATTTTGAGCCTATAATCGAACCCACAAATGCTGATGCTCCAGATACTCAACTAGTCTAAAGAAGGACATCTTTAATCAGGAGAAACAGTTTCAGCTGTGCTAACATAATTGCAAAAGGGTTTTCTAATGATCAATTAGCCTTTTAAAATGATAAACCTGGATTAGCTAACACAACGTGGAACATATGAGTGATGGTTGCTGGTAATGGGCCTCTGTACACCTACGTAGATATTCCATTAAAGAATCCATAGTCATTTACAACATTAACAATGTCTACACTGTATTTCTGATCAATTGTATTTTAGTTTAATGGACAAAAAAATAGCTTATCTTTCAAAAACAAGGACATTTCTCAGTGACCCCAAACTTTTGAACAGTCTTGTATATTTTTACATTAAAATATTAAATTAATATTTCTCAAAACAACAGATTAAACTCATTTAGGCCAAGCGATCCGTGGAATAAGTTTAGAGGCTATAATAAAATAAGATACAATACAATGTAATATTATTAATGTAATGTAATATTATTCATCTGCAAAGGGCAACCTGGACTTGGGAAGCTCACAGGAAAATTGGTATCCAGTGTTCCACCAATTATACATTTTACAATGTAAAAATTATTGTGATCCCCAATGATTATATATTTGTTTAACATCAATGCACTGTAATTTAAAGCTAGAATCATTAGTTGCTGCGTCCATTTTTTACCTATTGATTCTTGAAGAATATAATTTATAAATTCCGCAGGAGCTGAGTTTTAACTGTGGTACCCCAACAGAGCCCAAAATATAAGCTTGTTTTACTCAATGTAAACAATGTAAATGTAAAGAGTGTATAGCCTCAAAACATTAGTAAAACGATCATTTTTATATCAGTCCCTGCATCCATAGCCATCTATAAATTTAAGATTTATTATTATTATTATTATTATTATTTAATTTTACAGTTCTCCAGGCCCATTCCTCGGCTAAATGTTCTATCCGGTGCCAAGAAGTGGGCCTTTAAAACCTTTGCTGAGGGGGTCCCCGATGAATTTGCTATTACAAAAGGGTTCCCGGTGCCAGAAAGTTAGAGAACCCCTGACAGCCTATACCAAGCCCAACACAGGCTAACCCACACCACCCAGTTTGAGGCAGAATAGAATATCTGTGGTCATGGTTTGCATTTGTACAATTTAGCAGACACTCTTATCCAGGTAGACTTACAGGAGCAATTAGGGTTAATTGCTTTGCTCAAGGGCACATCGACAGATTTTTAGTCAGCTTTAGGGATTCAAACCAGCAAGCTTTCGGTTACTGGCAAAACACTCTTAACCCGCAACGCTGACTGCCACCAGTTATTCTGTGCGACCAACCGAGAGTGTCGTTCCAGTTGAAGTGTTCTGTTTGCGGGATGTTAAAATTTGTTATGGTTTTGTACACTGCCAATTATGAAGTCTTTAAAAATAGTTAAATAATGTGACGTATGAGAACCGTAGCCCTTTGCACTCAATGGCAGATATGGGCACTGATAAACACCTAAATTGGAACGTTGTGGCTTTACAATAACATGCTTTACATGGCGTCAGAGCTCTGGCTCTGCGCTTCACAGCGCTGTGTGGGTTTGACTGACAGCGGTACTGAACTTGAGCACCTACCGCGACAAGAAGTTGTCCAATCCCTCCCGCTAATTGGGCAAGTTTAGCAAATGTTTTTGTTGTCAGACTGATGGAAATGCTGTAAATGAAGAGGACTCGATGTATTTTGAAAGATGAGATGTAGAGGATTATAATCAATACCGTCATACAAAGCAAGCCAAACACCCATGAGTCCAAATGTGCATTTCACATTTCCATAAATAAATAAATATAAAAATAATCATAAAACTCATGTCATATACAGTGTCAACGTTTATGATCAGTTACAATATGACACGGCGTCATACCGTGGGTTGTTCTGAACGGCATGAGCTTAGGTTTGTCTATTGAGAAGAGAATTCGTAAGAAGCCTTTGCCCTATCCATATAGTCCAAATCCCACGAGTGTAAAAGGTTAATAGTTTCTATTAAAAAAACCTATCTAGTGTATGTAACAACTTGGTTGTCTATCTGAAGCAGTGTAGCGCATTCCCTAAACACCTTCAAGGCTTAAATAATATGCCTTATGTGCATCACATTAAATTGTAATAAATACAGTAGAGATAAATCGATTCCTATTAAATAAGGCTCATCTCCTCAATGTGGAAAGCCTAAATGGGGTAAATATTTTAGCCTGCGTTTTGGCTCACACCGTGCCAATGTGGGCATGTTTGCTAGGAAATGAAGGGCTTATTTCAGGCAATGTGAGGGCTGTCCTCACCAGATATGGGCTGGCCACTCTGGGCAAATGCCTTGGGGGGCCAACGTGGAGCGAATGAACAAACGAGCTTGGGGCAAATATTTGAGCCCGCATTTTGCCCACATTGTGCTAATGTGAGCATGTTAGCTTGGTACAAACATTCCTACATGGGCTATGATTCCCACAAATGTTTCTCTGCTGACACACACTCACAACACATGACACACACACATCCCATTGACTGTATGCTCAGTGTTTACTATAAACCATACTTGCGTCGCCATGCTGTTGGTAGCATTTCTTGTTTTGTTAAAGCCATACTATAGTTCTCCTCAATCACCTTTCCTGAACAGACATGGCTAATAGACATATCGGATCTTTCTGCTGAATCACAACACACGCTACATCTAGATCACCACAGAACTTGTAGAACAGAACACCAGAGTGTTTCCTTACAGTAAATGAGGAAAGCGTAGTGTCGGTAATGATTTGAATGCCCTCTGGTATTTCGGGAACATCTGTTCTGATATAAACATACATGACTTTATACTCCAGTGTTTATCGCTCGAGTACTACAGGCTAAAGTACTGTACAGCAGCAAAAGCGAAACGGCTCAGGTCGTTGCCGGTCTACGCCGCCACAGGGCCAATCTCACAGTTGTTATCTTAACCCTACTTATGGCCTTCTCTTACCCTCCGAGCTATAAAGACATAATGTCTGGGTGATACAATGCGTGATACAATGTTACGTTTGCAATGCATTCTGTCACAGTGTACGGTAGGACAAAGAGACAGTGCATTCTAGGAATAGTATGTGACCCAGTAGTAACTAAAGGCTGGGAGAGGATCAGAGGATCTCCGTCTGTTCCTAGACTACAGGTAACTGTCAAAATAAAGGAAACGCCAACAGGAATATTTTACTTTCACCCCTCTTATCTCTTTCTCCCTGATTTATTATCCCTGAGAGCAATTCAGTCTGGGAAGACGCTTGGTCTCAGGAATGTATTTTTTATTGCTCCGTTTGATGATCTTACATAACTATACAAGATATTACCTTCAGTCAAATAGTAGATTGATAGATTTCATTTAAGTCATTTAACTTATATACAAAGCATTATTGACATCCAGTGGCAGTCAAATAGTAGATATGACCCAGTAGTAACTACATGTAACTGCCAAAATAAAGGAAGCCACCAACATAAAGTGTCTTAATAGGGCGTTGGGGCACCACGAGACGCCAGAACAGCTTCAATGCACCTTGGCATAGATTCTACAGGTGTCTGGAACTCTATTGGAGGGTTACGGCACCATTCTTCCACGAGAAATTTCATCATTTGGTGTTTTGTTGATGGTGGTGGAAAATGCTGTCTCAGGCCCAGCTCCAGAATCTCCCATAAGTGTTAAATTGGGTTGAGATCTGATGACTGAGACACTCACACACACACACACACACACACACACACACACACACACACACACACACACACACACACACACACACACACACACACACACACACACACACACACACACACACACACACACACACACACACAACCCTTTAGCTCCTTTGAGACCCCTCTTTCAAAGTCACTGAGATCTCTTCTTCTAGCCATGGTAACCACAATAATGGGCAACTGGACATTTTATACTTGACCCTAAGCATGATGGGATGTTAATTGCTTAATCAACTCTGGAACCATATTATAAAATACGGTATCCCTCCAGAGCCGCCCCTAGCCGTTTGAGGCCCATAAGTAAGATTTGTTTGGAGGGAAAATCTTAAAATTGTGTAACTTATTTCATGCAATTCTTCACATTTTGCAATGACTTATGCCTTGCTAATATGATATCTGAGTGAGCGTGGGAGCCCCCTGGTGGTCAGGGCACGTGCCCTTTGTTCCCACTCAGTAATTTACCCATTATTGCTAAATGTTGATAGCTGGCTAGATTAAGTTACCAATATAAAGAATTGTATCAGACATGTTCTAATTGACTAACAGAACATGTAGAACCTGCACCTATATTCTACTATTCTGACTCTCAAAAGTCAGTTAATAACTGAGTTCCTAAAAAAACTGTTCAGGGGGGCCCTTAGGAGCCGGAGGCCCTAAGCAACCACTTATGTCGCTTATGCCAAGGCCAGCCCTGTAAGCGTTTCTTTTATTTTGGCAGTTAACTGGATATGTGGACTATGAACTACAGTAGTACTATAAACTATTACCTGCAGACAGACAATAGCTAGGGACCAATAATTCAGTCTGACGCGTAATCTTTTACCTCTTGACCTACTGTCTTTGTGTCTTTCAGTTGTCCTCATTGACCTCACAATGTGTAATATCTCTCGGCTATCTCTGGCTTTGATATCTCACTTGGCTCACTCAATTGACCAATTCAAACCGGGATAGAATTTGAGTAAGATTTTGTATAGATGATGAGTGTGTGTGTGAACTTGAACAGAGGCTTCTGTGCTAAGCCATATAACTGACAGGACGAGGTGCTTGTTAACTAACCCGAATGAGCCATTCACCCGACTGTAGCCTACAGCTTCTGTGCTAAGCCATATAACTGACAGGACGAGGTGCTTGTTAACTAACCTGAATGAGCCATTCACCCGACTGTAGCCTACAGCTTCTGTGCTAAGCCATATAACTGACTGGACGAGGTGCTTGTTAACTAACCTGGAATGAGCCATTCACCCGACTGTAGCCTACAGCTTCTGTGCTAAGCCATATAACTGACTGGACGAGGTGCTTGTTAACTAACCTGAATGAGCCATTCACCCGACTGTAGCCTACAGCTTCTGTGCTAAGCCATATAACTGACTGGACGAGGTGCTTGTTAACTAACCCGAATGAGCCATTCACCCGACTGTAGCCTACAGCTTCTGTGCTAAGCCATATAACTGACTGGACGAGGTGCTTGTTAACTAACCTGAATGAGCCATTCACCCGACTGTAGCATACAGCTTTAGGATCAAGTTTTTAAAAAGTTGCAATTTCCAATTCTGCTATTAAATGTATGATTTTTTGATTTGGCCTGACTAGCGGTGGCTCTGCTATCATTTTGCTTGGCCTTGAAAGCCAGGTGGACATCGGAGACCCAATCAAAGTATCCACTCACTCACATAGCTGTGTTGAATAGTTTTATGAGTAAGAAAACACATATTTTGACTCTGTTTGACTTATTTTCCCGCTGTGTGTCTTTGGCCTGAACCAAGGTAAATGTCGTGTGTAGCTTAGCAGAGTCCACTATCAGCAGACAGAGCAGCACAGTCCAATAAAGCACACACACTTCTTATGACTGAATGTGGCTTTTTATGTATTGAGGACAGAGTAGGGGGGAGAGGGAGAGAGCGAGGGAAAGAGAGTGAGAGAGGGAGAGAGAGAGAGGGGGGAGAGGGAGAGAGAGAGGGAGAGGGAGAGAGAGAGGGAGAGGGAGAGAGAGAGGGAGAGGGAGAGGGAGAGAGAGAGAGAGGGAAAGAGAGAGAGAGGGAAAGAGAGAGAGAGGGAAAGAGAGAGAGAGAGGGAAAGAGAGAGAGAGAGGGAAAGAGAGAGAGAGGGAAAGGGAGAGAGAGGGAAAGAGGGAGAGAGAGGGAAAGAGGGAGAGAGAGGGAAAGAGGGAGAGAGAGGGAAAGAGAGAGAGGGGAGGGAAAGAGAGGTGGGAGAGGGAAAGAGAGAGAGAGAGATGGGGTTGCTGGAAATCCCTACCTGTGAGGCAGGAGAGGAATGTTAGAACCTCAGGGAGTGACACAAAGAGGAACGGACACAACAGTCCAATCAGACAGAACAGGAAGAGCACAGCATCAACGCAGCCTGGAGGGGTCTTATTTAAAAGATGACTATCTCCACCCTCTATCTGGGGCTGCAGAGAGGGTTTGGTGCTTGGGGGGGGGTCAGGTGATCACTCCCAGGTTGTGGATATTGAGTGATCCGTCTGTTTTGTCTCTGGAACGCCATGTGTTCAAAGACAGAAAAAAAAGGCCTGCACACTACACTGCTCCCACATGCTGCTCTCAACACCAATGCCCCCATATCCCATATTGTACACTACTAAGTAGCTGTGAGTGTGGGTGGGTGTGTTGCCTGTATACACGAGTGCCGTTGTGTGATGTGATGGTGGAGTGGTTTGTAAACAGAGTTGGTTACAGAGAGGACTAAGCTGTTTCTGTGTCATAGAGACCCGGGACACACACACACACACACACACAGACATGGCTAAGCAGCTGTTTCCGTGTCATAGGGGCCGAGGGGTGCAGAGGGTCCACTTGGGGAACCAGGGCCTGAGGGCATCAAGGTAAACACTCTTTTAAACATATTTTCACCCTCCAAAGAATAATATAATATATGTCCTCATTTAACCTGAAAACCTTGTTCTGTGCACTTTGACCTGATTAAAAGTATCTTATTGCTGCCTCACTGAGATGTCTCTCTCTTTCTTTCTATCGCTCTGTCTCCCTCTCGATGTCTCTCCCCCTCTCCTTTGCAGGGAGAGCAGGGTGAAGGAGGAAAGAAAGGGGAGCCTGGGTTCATTGTGAGTACTCTGAATTATTTTGGGGGTCACCTGTCTGACTTGAAGGAGTGAAGCTTTTACTTTCTGCCACAATGTCTTGTCCCCAGACCTAGCACAGGCCTCAACAACTTGTCTGATTACTATTAAACATCAGCAACGTGTACACAACGTGTGTGTGTGTGTGTGTGTGTGTGTGTGTGTGTGTGTGTGTGTGTGTGTGTGTGTGTGTGTGTGTGTGTGTGTGTGTGTGTGTGTGCCAGTTTGTTCCTGTGTGTCATTGAGCATGTTTCTGCAGATGCCTCTGTCCTTATACTGACTAGAGTGCACATGGAAAAGGCTCCAGGAGACCACTAAAAATAATTGAATCTCAACAGCAAGTCCTTTCTGGTTCACCTGACTAATGACAGGCCAGAATGAGGCACGGCTACTTCCTGTCACCCCTGCTCCTGAAATCATTCTACAGAACAGACCCCACTGTTAAAGGGAAAATTCACCCAAAACCACTCATTCCTTTAATTTACGGTGTTAAATAACACTGAAGAACACTGTTTTTTTGTGAACAAATGTTTCATTTTGGCGTTGTAGTGAGGTTGGTAGCAACATGGAAAATTGTTGTGGAAATCTTTTGCAGCTCAAGTCGACCACAAAAATCCACAATGCAATGGTCAGCTGGTTAGCAAACACTACTACACACAATAATACCAAAGGCAATATCAGCATGTAACGTAGCTAGTTAGCTGTGAAATCAACTAAACACTACTACACACAATAATACCATGACAATATCAGCATGTAACGTAGCTAGTTAGCTGTGAAATCAACTAAACACTACTACACACAATAATACCATGACAATATCAGCATGTAACGTAGCTAGTTAGCTGTGAAATCAACTAAACACTACTACACACAATAATACCAAAGGCAATATCAGCATGTAACGTAGCTAGTTAGCTGTGAAATCAACTAAACACTACTACACACAATAATACCAAAGGCAATATCAGCATGTAACGTAGCTAGTTAGCTGTGAAATCAACTAAACACTACTACACACAATAATACCAAAGACAATATCAGCATGTAACGTAGCTAGTTAGCTGTGAAACACTATACACTAAACACTATACATTTAGAAGTCTACATCTCACCATGTAACATTCGCAACGGCAGATATACTTTTGAGGAGATGGGGAAACGTTGCCCGTGCTACTGTACGTCAATGGGCTGCGCGGTGCATTCTGGGCGATTCCGGGACACGGAGCGCTCTCCTCCAAGGAGTAAATGGGAGCCTGTTGGGCTATAAGTACAATAAGTTAACAATAAGTACAACATTACAAATATTTTCCAAGATAGTTAGCCATGTTAGCACACTGGAGTAAAGAGGCAGACAAATAGGGAAAAATGTGCTAGACCCGTTAAATTACACATTTCTCAAGGCAGGAATATCGCAGAAAACATGGCCAATGGCCCATTTGTGTAGGTGCCGTTGAACCGTAGGCATGACATATGTACGTTTGAATAGAAAGGTCACCCATGGGACACCATGAGCTAAGGTTGAGCCTTTAAGATCTGTGTGGGAGATCATTAGACTTTCCGGTTTTTATTTACGGTGTGCGCCATTCTTCTGAAGGCTGTGTCGCTTTACCGTCAAATAAACAACCTCCTCCAGCTCACAGAGACCTGAACTAAAGACATAAAACACCCAACCCCTGGCTTTATATTTGCTAGTGTCAATTGTCTCCAATCAGGTTGGGGGATTTCATTAAAAACACATCCTGTATATTGGGTGGAGCCATTGGCTAAAACGGCAGACCCAAAGCTCGGATGGAGAGTCAGGGGAGGTGCTTGGATGAATCTCGATGAGTGTCATGGTTCCTAACATAACGGACCAGTGCAACTCTTTGATGTCCTATGTCTTATGACCGCAAAAGGATACATTTCTGTTGAAAGTTGGACAATAAAAGCATCTCCTCTAATCTAGCTTTAATACCTCCAGTGGCATTTTCCTTTAACAGAGGACAGTTCAGTTAGGAGCAGTAATGTTAATAGGTGAACTATAGTAGCTCCACTAAGGTTTTTTTTACCTTCATTTAACTAGACATGTCAGTTAAGAACAAATTCCTATTTTCAATGAGAGCTTAGGAACAGTGGGTTAACTGCCTGTTCAGGGGCAGAAGGACAGATTTGTACCTTGTCAGCTCTGGGATTTGAACTTGCAACCTTTTTGTGGGTATCCTGGAACAATGGAAGACATCCATAACACTTACATAATACCAACAGGTGCATTTAGTCCACTAGGGATGGTACTGGTACATTCATCATGCAATTATCATCCCTGACCCATCTATTCCATACCTTTTCCTCTTGCAGGGGAAAGCTGGCGGTCCAGGGGAGAGAGGTCTACCGGGGAAACCTGTGAGTACCTTGCATTACATTCACCTGTAGTATCTCCGTTTCCTTGGACGGGTTTGATTGAAAGGTTCTATAAGGTAAAGATACCTATCACTGTGTACAACAACACCACAGCTACATGAGACATAATAAAAGTCATGGCCCTATAAAGAATGTCCACTACAGCTTCCTACCTGTAATATAAGCCCTCATTAAAAAGGTGCACTGAGACAACAAGGTGTGTGTGAAAGACACATTTGATTGATTAAAACAACCTGAGAGCCAGAGGGATAAATTGAAGTGTGTGTGTGTGTGTGTGTGTGTGTGTGTGTGTGTGTGTGTGTGTGTGTGTGTGTGTGTGTGTGTGTGTGTGTGTGTGTGTGTGTGTGTGTGTGTGTGTGTGTGTGTGTGTGTGTGTGTGTGTGTGTGTGTGTGTGCGCGCGCGCGTGGGCTCTTTCGTGCGTGTGGGCTCTTTCGTGTGTGTGCCTGCAGGCACATGTGACAGACTGTCCCGTAGTGCCCAGACCTTGAGGCCTGCCTGGCTGCGGTGTGCTTCTTCTCTCATGTGTCCCTGGTGGCGGTAAACGGAGACTGAGATGTTTTAATGTACAAACGGTCTTTGCAACGAGGGGAAAGGTCTGCGTTTGTGCTTAGTTAATGATGGATTGCAGAGTTGTAATATAATCGCTGAACTATATAGCAGTTCCCCACTGAAGGGAAATTAATTAAAGAAACACGCACACCGAAGGACTTCGTATTAACAGTGAGCTTCACATAAATGTTGGTGTTGGCTGCTGTCAGCCCAGTCCACACACACATTTCTCTCTGTGTCTTTCTTTGTCTCTGTGTGGCCAGAGGTGATGATTCTCAATGTTGTGCTCCCGAGTGGTGCAGCGGTCTAAGGCACAGCATCTCAGTGCTAGAGGCGTCACTACAGACCCTGGTTCAGCGGTCTAAGGCACAGCATCTCAGTGCTAGAGGCGTCACTACAGACCCTGGTTCAGCGGTCTAAGGCACAGCATCTCAGTGCTAGAGGCGTCACTACAGACACCCTGGTTAGAATCCAAGCTGTATCACAAACCGGCCGTGATTGGGAGTCCCACAGGGCGGCAGACAACTGGCCCAGCGTCGTCCGGGTTTGGCCGTTGTAGGCCGTCATTGGGAGTCCCACAGGGCGGCAGACAACTGGCCCAGCGTCGTCCGGGTTTGGCCGTTGTAGGCCGTCATTGGGAGTCCCACAGGGCGGCAGACAACTGGCCCAGCGTCGTCCGGGTTTGGCCGTTGTAGGCCGTCATTGTAAAGAATAATTTTGTTCTTAACTGACTTGCCTGGTTAAATAAAGAACGCATAAAATAATAATGCCGAATAGAACCTGCTGCTCAATGAATCTTGGATCCATTCACAGATACTTGGCCGGTTCATTTAGTTTGATAAAAGACCTCTTTTCCAGCTCTCTTAAGTAACGCTTTGGTGTACGACTTGACAAGCAATCTTTGTAATTGTTTTTAACTGATGCGCCGCTGCGCACACACACACACACACTAGCAGCGACCTGTCCTGCTCAGTGTCTAAATGCCATCTTTTGTATAAAGCGAGGTCTATGAACACGGATCAGTTTGTATGTGTCAGGGGGAATGGGTGTAGTTACCGTGGGTGTTAAAACAGGTCATTTTTCCTCAGCGGTAAAACACACAATAATGCAACTGGAAATCCCCACTGTTATGACATGGTGAGCCCACAAAGTCCCCATGAACCATCTCTAATGTACATTGATGTACAGAAGAGTGAGGTTTTAGATTGGGGGTGCGGGTTCCGTTCCGTTGAGCAGAGTTTGACGCTCTTACAGCTCTAATCCTCAATATTAAAGTCTTTAAAACTACATCCAACAGTATGTTTTCTCCAGTATCTAACAGTATGTCTAGTGCCGTCAGGAAACGACTAGAGTAAACATAGATCTGAGAGGCAGTGTAGAGGAGCTCTGTATTCTCCCCAGTGACCTCTAGAACCACAGTGCCATCTTGTGTTCAGTGTTGCAAAATACATATTTGAGGGACAGTGAGACTGCAAGTGTGGTACTGTACTGAAGTCATCTGCTTTGTCATACACTATATACCTCTCTATCAATTTTCATTAAAACTAAGCTGCGGTTGAATAAAATATTTATGAATTGGAGGATGATTGCATGCACTTTACGATAGTGACATTGACAAATGGCTTCCTTAACCTCCACCATGCTTAGATCAACAAGCTGGATGTTCTTTTCAGTCCTCTCTGACACATTTTAGGAACATTTGTGCAAACAAAGCTTTAATTTACACTTTTAATTCAATATATTCCCGTCTTATGTTGACTCTTGTGACTCACAATGTTTTCAGCACTCTCTCTCTCTCAGGGCCTTTGTAAGAGTTCTGAAAATGACCATTCCCCTTTCTTTCTTTAAAAAAAAAAAACTCTTTGTTTTGTGCTGTTTTACAGACATATTTAATGTGGTTATTATGTTATTAGGGGATTTTGAGTAATGCTTTATACTTACCATTACAACAGGGTTTGTAAATAGTAGAGTCCCTTACTGACACCCTACAACAGCGGTTGTAAATAGTAGAGTCCCTTACTGACACCCTACAACAGGGGTTGTAAATAGTAGAGGTCCCTTACTGGCACCCTACAACAGGGGTTGTAAATAGTAGAGGTCGCTTACTGGCACCCTACAACAGGGGTTGTAAATAGTAGAGTCCCTTACTGGCACCCTACAACAGGGGTTGTAAATAGTAGAGGTCGCTTACTGGCACCCTACAACAGGGGTTGTAAATAGTAGAGTCCCTTACTGGCACCCTACAACAGGGGTTGTAAATAGTAAAATTCCCTTACTGGCACCCTACAACAGGGGTTGTAAATAGTAGAGTCCCTTACTGGCACCCTACAACAGGGGTTGTAAATAGTAGAGGTCCCTTACTGGCACCCTACAACAGGGGTTGTAAATAGTAGAGTCCTTTACTGGCACCCTACCACAGGGGTTGTAAATAGTAGAGTCCCTTACTGGCACCCTACAACAGGGGTTGTAAATAGTAGAGTCCCTTACTGGCACCCTACAACAGGGGTTGTAAATAGTAGAGTCCCTTACTGGCACCCTACAACAGGGATTGTAAATAGTAGAGTTCCCTTACTGGCACCCTACAACAGGGGTTGTAAATAGTAGAGTCCCTTACTGGCACCCTACAACAGGGGTTGTAAATAGTAGAGGTCCCTTACTGGCACCCTACAACAGGGGTTGTAAATAGTAGAGGTCCCTTACTGGCACCCTACAACAGGGGTTGTAAATAGTAGAGGTCCCTTACTGGCACCCTACAACAGGGGTTGTAAATAGTAGAGTCCCTTACTGGCACCTCACGTGGAAGAGTTACAGTACTACAGAGAGAGTTATGTCATAGCCCCAAATTGAACGTCCTGACGTTGCACTTCTATACTAAGTGTAAGTGGAATTTGTAAGTGTTGTTCTGAACGATGTGGAATTTATTTCGGGGACAAAGGAATATGACACCGACGCTGAGATGGCTGCGCTCTGTGTCGTTTGTCTCTAACATCGTGCAACTTTGTAACCACAATGGCCAAGCGATGTGTGTAGAATATCACACCGATCACAGATGAAATCAGCGACATAATATTTCAGATCCGATAGTAAAAACCTTTTGATACCCTTTTGAATGACTTTATTAAGCCACAGTCAATAGCTTCTTTCCCCAGTTGTGACAGAAACTGTTCCCCTTGTGTTTGTCTTCAGGATGGATCAGGTTCAGGATTATTGGCTTGTCCTTTCCCAACTTCTCAACGGGGATGTCTCCATTCCTGGAATATTATAACCCCCCCCCCTCCTTTTTTTTCTGCATGACTTACTGGTCTGTATGTTTTCCTCTCTAGTCTGATCAGATCCATGGGTAGTCCCTCTGGTAGGCTCTGTATCTGGTTCATCCTGTGGGACTATATGTTGGTGACCTCTGACCTGTCTCTCTCAGGGGAAAGCTGGGATCCCTGGAAGCACTGGAGAGAGGGGAGCCCATGGTGAACCAGTGAGTATCAGTCAATCAATCAATCGAACAGTTGTCACAGTGCTTTAGTGACCCTGTCTAAAACCCTAAACACATTGGCTGCTTGCACACTGGAAGGAATTTAGCTGACCTCCCTTACAACCTGATGAGGGGAAATCTGTGACATACCGTGACGGTGATAAAAATGTCGGACTATCATTGTGAAGTGGACATTCATTGGTAAAA
Organism: Oncorhynchus gorbuscha; assembly: GCF_021184085.1. Taxonomy (NCBI): domain Eukaryota; kingdom Metazoa; phylum Chordata; class Actinopteri; order Salmoniformes; family Salmonidae; genus Oncorhynchus; species Oncorhynchus gorbuscha. The sequence continues at coordinate 48,307,395 of NC_060178.1, forward strand.
GCGATTAAGCCTCTCTTTCTCCTGAGGCATATCCTGTCAGGGTAAAACATGTCAGGCCGTCGCTCAAAATGTTTTTTTTCCCCCACCAAGTCTAAACATGTAATCAGATCTGGTCTTACTCAACCCCCTGTTAATCAGTTGTTCCAGTGCTCTGTAAAAAACAATCAAATCAAATCAAATCAAATTTTATTTGTCACATACACATGGTTAGCAGATGTTAATGCGAGTGTAGCGAAATGCTTGTGCTTCTAGTTCCGACAATGCAGTGATAACCAACAAGTAATCTAACTAACAATTCCAAAACTACTGTCTTATACACAGTGTAAGGGGGTAAGGAACATGTACATAAGGATATATGAATGAGTGATGGTACAGAGCAGCATACAGTAGATGGTATCGAGTACAATATATACATATGAGATGAGTGTGTAGACAAAGTAAACAAAGTGGCATAGTTAAAGTGGCTAGTGATACATGTGTTACATAAGGATGCAGTCGATGATGTAGAGTACAGTATATACATATGCATATGAGATGAATAATGTAGGGTAAGTAACATTATATAAGGTAGCATTGTTTAAAGTGGCTAGTGATATATCAGGGAGGAGCTGGGTGATTTTCATGTGGCTGATGGGATGTGTGTGTGACTATGTTTTCCAGCCTTTGATACTGACTATGCACGCGCTCACAAACACATTAGACACACACATAAAGGGAAGGAAACACACACACACACACACACACACTTTACCCCCATATTAGCCCTCTCAAGAATAAGTCCCCAAATGCTCATATTTCATGGGAAACAGTGGAGAACCCCTCAAGAACATCCAAAATGTCAAACAACAAATATTTGACTAAGTTATATCAATAACCCCCATATCCATGGTTTACATTATGTTCAGTTTATTTGACTAAGTTATATCAATAACCCCCATATCCATGGTTTACATTATGTTCAGTTTATTTGACTAAGTTATATCAATAACCCCCATATCCATGGTTTACATTATGTTCAGTTTATTTGACTAAGTTATATCAATAACCCCAATATCCATGGTTTACATTATGTTCAGTTTATTTGACTAAGTTATATCAATAACCCCCATATCCATGGTTTACATTATGTTCAGTTTATTTGACTAAGTTATATCAATAAACCCCATATCCATGGTTTACATTATGTTCAGTTTATTTGACTAAGTTATATCAATAACCCCCATATCCATGGTTTACATTATGTTCAGTTTATTTGACTAAGTTATTTCAATAACCCCCATATCCATGGTTTACATTATGTTCAGTTTATTTGACTAAGTTATATCAATAACCCCCATATCCATGGTTTACATTATGTTCAGTTTATTTGACTAAGTTATATCAATAACCCCCATATCCATGGTTTACATTATGTTCAGTTTATTTGACTAAGTTATTTCAATAACCCCCATATCCATGGTTTACGTGATGCTCAGTTTTTGCCTTGCACTCAATCAAGCCATGATCCGCCACATCACATGATATCACAGTAACCCCTGAGACCACTGATTGGCTGATTCTCTCCTCTAGGGGCCCAAAGGACCCACGGGGGATGCAGGACCTGATGGAGAGCAAGGACCTGAGGTAACTATTGTTTAATTTAAATACTAGTTCGCTTTGAATTTCACTATACATCTGGATACCCTCGCTGACTCTTTCTCACACACACACACACACACACTTTTTGTCTTACTCCTCTTCTATTTTCCGCACAGGGTGCTCCTGGCGGAGAGGGGGAACCGGGTCCAGTTGGAGAACCTGGGATAAAGGTCAGTGTTCTGGCGAACAACTGATTGTGGTTTTAAGCCTCACGAAACGAAATGACAGCCAGACACATCCAAAGGCCCATCAGTCTTACTACAGCTCAAGACTACAGCTTCTTCGATGTTACGCGTCTTATTTAGGGTAGTTTGAGCAATTCTTGACCTTTTCTGATGGACATTTTGGTGTACAAAGCGTTCTGTGGACGTCGCAGGGTCAAGTGCCTTCTGGTGCCAGAAAGCCCCATCTGTCTGCCGTCCGCTACCACTCTGTCAGTGGAGCTGACTGAAGTGTCAGGTTTCACATACCATATTTGATTAAGGAGTGATGTGTCACATTTTTGGGCTTAACCAGACAAATAATCAATTGACTCTCCCTCTGAGCGACGGAGCCCAGCCTAGGAGACTGCATATTAAAGGGGACAGTCTAGCAATTTCAGCAATCGTGTCGTGACCAGAAGTTCAGCTCTTTTTTAATGAATCTGATCTTTTCAACTCGCTCAGTCAAAAGAACAAATCTTTCGTTCATTTGAGTCAGTAATGCCCAGAGTACGCAGGACCCCCTACCAGCGAACAATGAACTTAAAACTCGAAACAATCACAATACTGCCATCTTGTTCACCATAGGGGGCTTATTGGAGCGGTCATTTGTGACTGAGACTCATAAAAGTCTGCTTCAAACAATGTACATTCGTGATTGCTAGGCATACAAATACAATACCTTTGAAACAAGGTCTATTTGCAGCCACAACCGGACTAGATAATGATTGCTAGGCATACAAATACAATCATTTATTGATACCTTTGAAAAGAGGTCTATTTGCAGCCACAACCGGACTAGATTAGGAACGACTCTTGGCGGAACGCTTGTCTGCCACCAGGTCAGGGAGATTATTTTGCACCGTATTGTTGGCACGCTGCAGCAGCACCCTCTGTCAGGACTGACACTGGAGGAGAGAAGCAGGTACGGGGCAGTCAAACATTTAATCGGATCAAGACAGGAACAGCGTCAGCACACAAGGACATATGACAATCCGTGTTGAGGCGGGGAACAGAGCGGGGGAACAGACAGAGATAATGGAGGTAATGACAGAGGTGATTGAGTCCAATAATGCGGGGAAAGACAGGTGTGTGTAATGATGGTGGCAGGTGTGCGTAATGATGGTGGCAGGAGTGCGTAATGATGGTGGCAGGAGTGCGTAATGATGGTGGCAGGAGTGCGTAATGATGGTGGCAGGAGTGCGTAATGATGGTGGCAGGAGTGCGTAATGCTGGGGAGCCCGGCGCCCTTAAGCGCCAGTGGGGCAGAGCGGGAGCAGGCGTGATACCCTCAAGCGATTTGTTTTCTTGTCTTGAGCAGAGGAAGGCTGTGTCCATAACATTCAATAATCAATTAATTTGCATTCATTCTTGCACCGTGTGATCAATTATCCATTAGGTCAAACAAGTGACTAAAATGAACGAGTCACTAGGAAAAACGAATCGTGACTCTCGAGACAGTCAAAAGAGTTGTTAATAATTAATCAATTGTGAACTGTCTTATTGTAATTCATTTATAATTTGATTGTTACTACATTTAGAAAGCCTTTCAGTCATTTGTTCTATTTTAATATTTTCCTAATATTCGTACTATGTACTTGAGCTTGTGTCCTCAAAGTAAGTACAGTGAGTACTGGTCTGGTGAGTTCCAGACCTTTCTCGAACTATGCAGCATTATTAGTTAATGGTTATGTCCATTTAATGAAAAATGACTTTTGGGTATGTCTATTTAGGCAGAAATCTACATTTTGCCATAACGTCTGGTTTACCGCCTAGCCTACTCCCCCATTAAAGTTGTATGGTTGATCTACCTCAACATGATTAAAGTTGCCTTAAGAAAGAGGGTAATATGTCAATGTTAAGATGTGAGCGGCCCCGGGTCCTATTAGTAGGCTACCCACAATCCTCAGGGAGGGTTATGGCTTCTGTTCTGTGAACTCCTGATCACCCCTGTGGGGCTGTTAGCGTCCCTCTGAGAGGTAGATGACCTCCTGAGCACTTGTATGAAAAAAGGCGGCCAACACTCGTAAGTAAAGTACTTAAAAATGTCAGCAATGCTTTATTTTCAAATCGGTTTACTCTTGGGGTCCAGTACCTAAAGACTCAAATATATAACTTAGAGTTTAGCTTGTCTTATAGTCTTATTTTTGTATATACTCCTGAGCACCTCTGCTGTTGTGTCCCTGCAGGGCGATGTGGGGCCGTTTGGAGGAGAGGGGGAACAAGGACAGCAGGGAATGAGAGTGAGTCCTGAGTACTTCAGAATACCTTTTAATCACAGTCTATGATTCTAATCCTGCTCTGCTTGTGTTTGGGAGAATCCGATATGCCAGTATATTTACTCTGCCCTCATTTGATGGAGGCGTGTAATCCTCGGGCCGGACACGGCCAGGGCAGCGTTGCGACTGATTTGTTTTTTGTCTTTTGGACTGTATCAATAACCTTTAGGGATGTTTCTCTCTCTCTCTTTGGGCAAGAGGAAAGCCCCACGGAGACATAGAAAATCCCTGTAGAGAAATAGAGGGTCCTTTGTGTCCAAGCTTAAACTCAGAGATCCTGTTTATGATTACTCAAATAATCACAATGTTTTTATTGTACATTCTTATTGACACTAATAACTAAATTCTCCAGACATGTTGGATTATTGGAGTACGCAATAGAGAAAACAGCAAGCATTTTTCCATTAACCCCAATGGCTTACATATACTGGAAGGAAAATATAATCGTCATCACAGTCAGGCTCTTTCCAATCTACAAGAACACACATGTTACACATGTTCCATGCCCTGTGGGTCTGAGTGTACATACATATGAGTCGTCTATATGTACTGCCCAATAAATTCATTCCATAGGAACATTTAGCATGCTATTACTTGTAACAATATGTGTTGCTATGGTTTTGGTAATGTGTGATTCTTTGTTTATAGAGTCTTCCAGGTCCTGCTGGTGAGGACGGGCCCCTGGGAAAAGATGGTCCGAAGGTAAACATACTGAATGTTCAGCCAAATTAGGCTGTTTGTGTTCTCTATTACACATTTGACCTCCACAGCACAATATTTTGCTGAATGCTATCTTTTGCTGTCCCTATCTTTGCCTCAGGGAGAGCCAGGTGACCGTGGGCCAATGGGCGAGGCAGGGGACAGGGGGATAGAGGGAGACCCTGGGCTTCCTGGGGCCACCGGACTGGCTGGAAAAAGTGGTTTCCCTGTAAGTTTTTCTGACAAACAATAATTACAACAATAGAGCCAAACACGATGATGCCTATGGGTCCCAGTAGGGGGCAGTCTTCACTTTAACAAAGCCTTGAGGTCCCTAGGGCATTCAAGGTGGTGTGGGCACACTGCAACAAAGGAGGTGTGACAAAGGTCAGTAGTCTAGACAAGTCCATAGATTGTTTCTAATGAGTTTGACTCTCTACCAGGGACCGGAGGGGAAGCAGGGTCCCCTGGGGAACCGTGGCAGGCATGGCAAGAAGGTAACCCTTCAGATGTTTTACTAGCTTGTTGATTGTTGATACGGTGCCTTCAGAAAGTATTCACACCCCTTGACTTATTCCACATTTTGTTGTGTTACAGCCTGAATTCAAAATGGATTAAATTGGTCAATTTGTTTTCAACCGTCTATGCACAATACCCCGTAATGGCAAAGTGGAAACATGTTTTTAGAAATGTTTCCAAATGTATTGAAAATGAAATACAGAAATAGCTCATTTATATAAGTCTTCACACCCCTGAGTCAATACTTTGTAGAAGCACCTTTGGCAGCGATTACTGTCTTTCTGGGTCTCTTAAGAGCTTTCCACACCTGGACAATGCGACATTTGCCCATTTATTATTTTCTAAATTCTTCAAGCACTGTCAAATTTCTTGTTGATCCTTGCTAAAACAAACATTTCAGGTCTTGCCATATATTTACAAGTAGATTTAAGCCAAAACTTTAATTAGGCCACTCAGGAACATTCACTGTCTTCGTGGTAAGCAACTCCAGTGTAGTTTTGGCCTTGTGTTTTAGGTTATTGTCCTGCTGAAAGTTGAATTCATTTATCCTGATAAACTCCCCAGTCCTTGACAATTACAAGCATAACCATCAAATTATGCAGCCATCACTATGCTTGAAAATATGGAGAGCAGTACTCAGTGATGTGTGGTATTGGATTTACCCCAAACATAACACTTTTGAATTCAGGACAAAAAGTGAATTACTTTGCCATATATTTTTCAGCATTTCTTTAGTGCCTCGTTGCAAATAGCATCCATGTTTAAGGAATATTTGTATTTCTTCTCACTCTGTCATTTAGGATTAGTATTGTGGAGTAAATACAATGTTGTTGATCCATCCTCAGTTTTCTCCTATCACAGCCATGAAACTCTGTAACTGTTTTAAAGTCACCATTGGCCTCATGGTGAAATCCCTGAGCGGTTTCCTTCTTCTCCAGCAACTGAGTTAGGAAAGACGCCTGTATCTTTGTAGTGACTGACTGGATGAATTGATATACCATCTATAGTGTAATTAATAACTTCACCAATCTAAAAGAGATATTTAATGTCTATTTTTTTTCATTTTTACCCATCTACCAATAGGTGCCCTTATTTTTGAGGCATTGGAAAACCTCAGAGGTCTTTGTGGTTGAATTTGTGTTTGAAACTCACTGCTCGACTAAGGGACCTTACAGATTATTGTATTTGTCAGCTACAGAGATGATGTAGTCTTTCAAAATATCATGGTAAACAATATTATTGTGCACAGAGTGAGTCCATGCAACTTATTATGTGACTTGTTAAGCACATTTTTACCCCTGAACTTATTTAGGCTTGACATAACAAAGGGGTTGAATAGTTATTGACTCAAGACATTTCAGCTTTTCATGTTTAATACATTTGTGTGTAGATCAGGGGTATTGTGGGTAGATCAGTGACACAAATCTAAATGGAATCTATTTTAATTTCAGGCTGTACCACAACAAAATGTGGAAAAAGTCAAGGGGTGTGAATACTTTTTCTCTGCACATCACTTGGATCCTCATCAACAGCGATACATCCGTGTCCAAGCTGCACACACACACACACACACACACACACACACACACACACACACACACACACACACACACACACACACACACACACACACACACACACACACACACACACACACACACACACACACACACACACACACACACACACACACACACACACACACACACCTTTGTTGTTGTTTTGTGTCCAGGGAGAGGCAGGCAAACCAGGTCATATCGGAGAGACAGGGGACATCGGGGACATGGGCCAGAAAGGGGGCACAGGACTGAAAGGCGCCAGAGGAACCAGAGGCACTGCAGTCAGTACCCACTTTACTTTTATTCCAGTATAGTCTGTGACCTAACTTCCTGTGTGGGAGCCTGACAATTCCATTTAAATCTGTTTAACAAAGTGTCCCGTGTTTAGTACTGAAGGGCGTAAATCTGTAAGGTATTTTGTTTTTTCTAGGTCTTCCAGTTTTATGTACATTAAAGAGCGAGCGATCCAAAAGTAAGCTCATACTGATAGTCACTGAAGGATCGAGGCTTTGTTTTAGTGTCCTCGTTGATTGAGATGAGGTAACACACTCAGCATCCTACCACCCAGTAGAAATGGTTATTGGTTATTGACACTCACGAACACTCACAATTGACTTATTACATATATTGAACAAAAATATAAACGCAACATGTAAAGTGTTGGTCCCATGTTTCATGAGCTGAAATAACAGATCCCTGAAATGTTCCCACATGCACACGAAGCTTATTTATCTAAAATGTTGTGTTTACATCCCTGTTAGTGAGCATTTACCTTTTGCCAAGATAATCCATCCACCTGACAGATGTGGCATATCAAGAAGATGATTAAATAGCATGATTGTTACACAGGTGCACCTTGTGCTGGGGACAATAAAAGTCACTCTAAAATGTGCAGTTTTGTCACAACCCACGCTTTGGAGGGAGCGTTCAATTACCATTCTGACTGCAGGAATGTCTAGCAGAGCTGTTGCCAAGATCATTGAATGTTCATTTCACTACCATATGCTGCCTCCAATGTTGTTTTAGAGAATTTGGCAGTACGTCCAACCAGCCTCACAACCGCAGACCACATGTAACCACACCAACCCAAGACCTCCACATCCGGCTTCTTCACCTGCAGGGAACATCTGAAACCAGCCACCCGGACAGCTGATTCAATTTTGTGTTTGCACAACCAAAGAATTTCTGCACAAACTGTCAGAAACCGTCTCAGGGAAGCTCATCTCAGTCCTCATCGTTCTCACCTGAGCGGTTTCACTGCAGTTCGGCCTAGCAATCGACTTCTGTGGGAAAATGCTCAACTTTGATGGCCACTGGCACGCTGGAGAAGTGTGCTCTTCACCAATGAATGCTGGCTTCAACTGTACAGGGCAGATGGAACATGGTGGCGGTGGGGTTATGGTATGGGGAAATATGGGCAGCCATAAGCTACGGACAACGAACACAATGGCATTTTATCGATGTCAATTTGAATGCATCAAGATACGATGACGCGATCCATGTTGCAAGGGTCTGTACACAATTCCTGGAAGCTGAAAATGTTTTAATTCCTCCATGGCCTGCATATTCACCCGATGAGCAGCTTTGAGATGCTCTGGTTCGACGTGTACGAAAGTGTTTCCAGTTCCCGTCAATATCCAGAAACTTCGCACAGCCATTGAAGAGGAGAGGGACAACATTCCACAGGCCACAATCAACGGCGGCATGAGGCAAATGGTGGCCACACCAGACACTGACTGGTTTTCTGATCCAAGTCCCTGACTTTTTTTAAAGCATCTGTGGGGGCCCGATTAATTTCTTTCTACTGACTGATGTCCTTATATAGTGTGACTGAGTAAAATATTTTAAATTGTTGCAAGTTGCGTTTATATTTTTGTTCAGTGTAGTCCCCATCTCATTGGCAGGTCTGTGATATTCCATTAATAAGACTAACTCATTTCCATGAGTGTCTCCGGAGAATAACCAACTGTAAAAACATCTGAAACAGTAAAAAGAGAAAGCAGAGTAACCTAAACATTACTTTGTTCAAACCTGGCCAAGCCTCGGTCGGCTCAGTAGCTTAAAACTAATGCAAAGTGATCGGAGTCTTTTCCTATGTCATTCCATTATAAGCTCTGAAGCTAATCTTTCTCTGTTCCCTTTCAGTCGGTCAACTCAGTACAACACAAGCTATGGGGGGAGTTCACGCGCTACCGCCCTCTGCTCAAGAACATTAGAACACGTGCCTCTCCGGAAGCCCTGTGTTCCACATGATAAACCTGAGGCACGGATTCACTCCTTCAATTCTTCTGCTCTTCACCTCGAGCTGAGCAGAACAATTCAGACATTTCTTAAAAATAAGCTAAATGTATCAGGCTTAACTGTCCCAATTAAGGAGGGGATGCACACACGTTGTGTCTGTTAAAGTTTGGTAACTGGTTTTGTGAAGTTCCCTACCAATTCTTCTGCCTGTTTAGACTTGGCTGAGTACGATTGCAAACACAATGAAAAGGATCAAGGCTAACAAGACAGATTCGGGTTTAAGACCATGCCCAAATAAATAAAAGATACTCACGTTAAAAATAAATAAAAATAACTCCCTCCAACGATACTCTTATGGCTTCTTCTCACAAGTGCCCGTACCTTGACTGGGTCTGAGTTACGGAACCCGGGGATGAATTGGGACTTGTTCTGTCTGTCTGAGGCGTGCGAAAGCAGCCCTAGCTCAATCCATTTGCTGTGCGCTCTGTCGCCGGCTAAGGGAGGTAACTTTAAGTGAGAGGGCGGCCGGGTCGGTGTGTGCTCCATACCTCTCTTCCCAGACTTGGCCGATGATCTGGTTTAATGTGGATGGGATCAGGCTCAACAGCACTGCATAGCGTGCCAGTCAGGTTAGCGAGCTAGCTACCGTACTGCCACAGGCGATCCCTGTCTCACATGGTGGAACTGTTTTTGTTGCTCTCTCGTTTAGCATCGTTCAGTCCCTTGGTTATTCTAAACGGGCCGTGCTGTGGTCAGAGAGATTCTCGAGACCGAAAGAAGATGCCACTCGGTGTTCTTTGGCTAGCTCTGTGCTGGCAGCGGGCTTGGCTAGCACTTGAGGTACGCGGCCCTCACCGACGCTCGTTAAATATGAGCAGGTCAGAGATGTAATCTGAGGGCGACCGATGCCGTCTTTGAGCCGTCCCAGACATCCTGATATTTTCAAACATGTTTTCCCAACAACATTTGCAGTGCTCTTGTATTGTGAGATGTGCAACGACACGTTTTTGAGAACATGATCAGCAATAGCCAATGACAGTTTGCCAGAGATGAAGCCAGTGAGATTATGATGTTGTATCGCATCACCCTGAAAGTGTAGACTTGAGCAGGGGTGATGACTACTGCTAGTATGCGTTTGTACTTGCGAAAGAGTTAAATCGTTACAGCTCTGAAGTCCGCGAGAAAAGTTATTCAATTAAAACATGTATTGGCTGAACATTTCAACTCTGTATGGCAAGCATGAAAGTCTGACTGACCCCGTTTTGAGGCTGTTTTGAGCCACAGCTTGTTGTAGCTATGTTGACAAAATAAACACATCACTTCATTACTTTCACGAGACAGCGTGCTAACAAGAATCCTCACAACAGTGTGGCCCCACACTGTGCCAAGTCATTTGCACCACTACTTTGACAAGACAAAAAAATAGGCTACAGAAAAGAAGGTTGTTTAATGTGAAAGGCTCAGCAATGTTTCGATTTTTAAATTGTTGTAGTGTACCCCTGGCATAAGAAGCCGTATGGCTGACGTAGGCTATCATTATGTGTCCGACCCCCTGGTTCTTAGGTAGCAAATTTGTATTTTTTAATTTTATTTTTTACATTGGATAAAAGTAGCGACTCAGAGCTAGAAAATCATACACTGCAGTTGAGGATCAATGGGAAAGGAAATCTGCTTCGAACGTTGATAAACTTGAAACCACACTTTTGAGGTAATTCGCCCTTGAATGTTTTGGTAAACCTACTGGAGAGCTCCTCTTTTTCTACACCCATTCAGCATCGCTCACATCCTCTTAAGCCTTGTGGTAAACACATGCTATATCAAATAAAAGTTTATTTGTCACATGCACAGGATACAGAAGGTGTAAACGGTACAGTGAAAGTACTTGCAGAGTATCAATGTCAAAAACAAAGTGTCCAGATAAAAATATTTTATAAATATTTTATCATTATTAAATGATACTTACCTGACACACTTATCTAAATTGATCGGTCATGTGAAGGAAATGCTATAACTACCCCTCACCCACTTCTAGCTAATTGGATGGGTCACTATTGTCTAGACATGTGAACATTTTCATGAAATACAATCGATGGCCGTTATCACCCCCAGACACACCTGCTAATTCGATGGGTCATGAAATAATCAGGCCAAAGTGGAGTCTTTTGTTTAGACATGTAGCTAACTAGCTAAACAATTAACCGGCTTAACCCCAACTCATGTTACTACCAATACAAACATTGTCATATCTGCAGATAGCTAAAGCTAACAAACTAGGTTCAATGTTAACTAGCTAACATTAGGCTATAACAAGCAATGCAAATGGGTTTCTGATTCAAATAATATTACTACACAGATCATACACGTAATGTTAGCTAGTGAGCCAGCAAGCTACCGTTTGCTAGCTAACTAACAGTATACTTTAACTTGCAATAAAAATGAATTTCTGACTAAATTAGAAACGTATATTTGGAAAATGTAGCTACTCTTATCTGTATACATGAATGAACGCTTCACGGCAGACGGGAACATTTTAGCTACATTTTTTTTGTAGCTACATCTTGTTTGGCCAGCGTTGTCAAGTCACCCCAGTTCACACTGACCATGGCGTGTGCAGAAAGCTAATCACTTATTCCTACTGATCTGTTGATAGCGCCGGCTAAATTCAGAGCATCAATGTTGTTAAGAAAAGTAGCAAAACGTTTGTAGTTCTCGATGGTTAATGTTATATCTTTCAGAAACGGTGCAGTAGAAAGGACTGTCAACACATACTGAACAGCTCACGTTATAGACAGAAGCGTGCTACATGGCAGACCAATCTAAACTCATCTCCTGGCATGTCCAGCCCATACATTATCTCAGCCAATCATGGCTAGTGGGAAGGTTCCTGACTTTTTTCCTGGCTAAACCAACTAGGCTCGTAATTTAACAATTGTATTTGTATTTATGGATGGAATACAGGTTTGTGAAGATACGTGAAAGTTCACATGTTCCAAAAGGCATATCTGCCCCAAAAATACGCCTTTTGAAAAAAAATGTAGATTTACGTTCAAATGCTGCTCCTGTGAGGTACTGAGGTGCAACATACACCTAGTTTCCTGAAATGAGTCACATATGTGATAACAATCAAACATTGATGGAGCTCATGTGCCTATAAAAGGGCCTGGCTGCAGGCGGGCTATACGGTATCAGGCACTCTATTTCCACAAGGGGGCTACCCTCCCCATAGGTAGCTTATTACTGGGATGCATTGCTGATTCCTCCCTCTAGCTCACTGGTCCCTATGAGGTGCTTAGTGATACAGGTTATGGACTCGGCAATCATGCTGTTATCCCAAACACGGTCTCTGTGGTTCATGCTGTCTGAACTCCAAGATAAGCTGGCTGTCTCTTGCTCAATACGTTTTGTTCCTAGGAATTGGATCCGATTACGAATCACCCTGTCTGTTATCACAGATGGGGTCAGTTTTTCAGAGCGGTCTGGTACCTATGACTGCTGGGCCTGATAACCTCCATGATATTTTTTTATTTGTGCACCAACTTGGTGAGAGGGGAGATGGCACAGGCTCAAATCAATTCCAAATGAATTTGTCATATGCTCCGAATACAACCTGTGGAGACATTACAGTGAAATTCTTACTTACAAGCCCTTAACCAACAACGCAGTTTTAAGAAAATAAGTGTTAAGTAAAAAATAGCTAAGTAAAAATAAAAGTAACAAATAATTAAACAACGGCAGTAAAATAACAATAGTGAGGCTAAATACAGGGGGAACCGGTACCAAGTCAATGTGCGGGGCACTAGGTAGTTGAGGTAATATGTACATGTTGGTAGAGTTAAAGTGACTATGCCTAGATAATAAACAGAGTAGCAGCATTGTAAATGACGGGTCTGGGTAGCCCTTTGATTAGCTGTTCAGAAGTCTTATGGCTTGGGGGTAGAAGCTGTTAAGAAGCCTTTTGGACCTAGACTTGGTGCTCCAGTACCACTTGCCTTGCGGTACCAGAGAGACCAGTCTATAACTAGGGTGGCTGGAGTCTAACCATTTTTAGGGCCTTTCTCTGACACAGCCTGGTATAGAGGTCCTGGATGGCAGGAAGCTTGGCTAGGCCATACACACTGGGCCATACACACTACTCTCTGTAGTGCCTTGCGGTCGGATGCCGAGCAGTTGTCATACCAGGCAGTGATGCAACCAGTCAAGATGCTCTAGATGGTGCAGCTGTACAACCTTTTGAGGATCTGAGGACCCATGACAAATGTTTTCAATTTCCTGAGGGGGAATAGGCCCGACTGTCTTAGTGTGTTTGGACCATGAAAGTATGTTGGTTATGTGGACACCAAGGAACTTGAAGCTCTTAACTTGCTCCACTACAGCCGTTGAGATGAGAATGGAGGCGTGCTTGGTCCTCCTTTTCCTGTAGTCCACAATCATCTCCTTGCTCTTCATCACATTGAGGGAGAGGTTGTTGTCCTGGCACCACACGGCCAGGTCTCTGACCTCCTCCCTGTAGGCTGTCTCATCATTATCAGTGAACAGGCATACCACTGTTGTCATCTGCAAACGTGATGATGGTGTTGGAGTCGTCCCTGGCCATGCAGTCATGAGTGAACAGGGAGTACAGGAGGGGACTGAGCACACAACCCTGAGGGGCCCCGTGTTGAGGATCAGTGTGGCGGATGTGTTGTTACCTACCCTTACCACCTGGAGGGTGGCCGTCAGGAAGTCCAGGATCCAGTTGCAGAGGGAGGTGTTTAGTCCCAGGGTACTTAGCTTGCCTTCCTCCCCAGATGTTCGCTGTGATAACGGTACCCCCAAGTGGCACAACCAATTGTGTAAATGGACAAATGTACAGGTGATGTTCCACCCCTTCAGATGGCACTATTTTGGGAGACTCTCTGTCTGTGTCACCCAACTGCCCTGGATTATGTGAGCAGCGAAGTCGGGGTACAGGCTACAATTTGTTGTGCATCCCTGTGCAGTGTCTGGGGCTCAGGATATTGGACTACCTGGATAATTGGCTAGTGGTAGCCAAGGGAGCGGGTGTTGTTACCTGCATTCATGCTGGTTTCCCATGTTCAGTCTCTGGGTTTCATAGTGGATCAAGAATAGCTATTTGGCTCCATCTCAGTACATTCCGTCTCGAGTTGGACACAATCGAGGTTCGTGGGTTCTTGTCCCCCTATTGGGAGGCCGGTTTTTGTGCTGCTTGCCCCAATTTTGTCTATGTCGTTTTTGCCAGTGCCTGTGCCTATTAGGGATGATGGTTTCTATAATAGCCCTGGTCACCCCCCTGTTGCTGATGCAACCTTTCCAGCTGTAGATAATAGACACTCGCTTGGACGCACCGTGCCAATTAAACCGGTCACTCCGTGTCCCCATCATGCCTACAGCTCTGGCTCGGTGGAGGGACCCACTCTGTTGTTGCTGGGGACCCCCATGGGTCGAGTTATATCCCGCAGAGTGATCACGACAGGCTCATCCTCCCAAGGGCGGAGTGCGCTGTGCAAAAGGGCAGCTCAATTTGGGAGTTGCGGACAATGTCGCAGAGCGTGCTGCACATCAATTAGCTGGGGCTTTTGACAGTGTACATAGTACTCGGGTGCTTTTTCCCCATTCTTGCCAGGCCATTATGAGGACCAACAGCATACATCAACAGACAGAGAGTGTTGCGGTCTCGGTTCCTATTGTCCCAGTGTGGACTTTCACTCACCAGTGTAGCCCACAGTGTGAATATGGATGTGGCAGGATAGGATCATTAGGCAGCGCACAGATTGCGCAATACCCGGGAACTGCAGGTGTGCCGTGGGCAATTTCAATTGGTGTCCGCTGGGGTTGGCTTGGAGTGTGATTTCATGTCTCCGTAGCTGTGTTGTACCGAGTTGACCGACTCAAAGGGGATGTACAGTTATGACTATAACTACTGTTCCCTGAAGGAGGGAAACAAGGAACAACACCTGTTCGGGCCCCACGCCGCCCAGTTCCAGGGCCTTATCACCTGTGGAAGGCGGGGCTTCCGTTGAGGCACGAGGTTCATTGGCCTTGTCAGGCCAAGCGCTCAAACTCCCCCCATAGCTGTGTTGTACCTTGCTTCCCTCCTTCAGGGAACAGTAGTTATAGTTCTAACTGTATGTTTTGTATAGCAATTAGCAGCTTGCTAATCTGGTAGTATTTGCGGACAAGCAATATCCCTATTAGGTTCTGTTATGAGTTGTAAAAGCCTGATGTCAGAAACAGAGCAGAGGATATGAATACTCGTTTTCCCCCTGCAGCACGGGATCACGCAGGAAAAAGAAGAAGACGCCAGGATGTTCCTTTCAGTTGAGAACAGAACTCCCTTTCCAGTGTTAGGCCTTAAACTCTGTTGTGATAGCCGGTGAAGGAAAATATGTATGCCTTAGTGACATACAACCCCTCAGTTCGATGGATTCAGACGCCAAGGTTATATTTAGCATTACCACATAGTACAGATAGAATATCAAAACAAATTGCTGTAAAAACTAATGTGTGGCTGTTTTCTGCATCATTTTCAGGGTCGTCCGGGATTTATGGGGCCTGGGGGTATGCCTGGAATGGCAGGATACACAGTGAGTTACTCCTGTCTGGCTATAATAATAACATACACACACTTCTCTTTCTCCCAGTCTTTCTCTTTCTCTCCATCAATCCCTCTGTCTCTCTCGATCTTTCTTTCTCTCCTCAAGTCAATTCCTCACTCGTCTCACACACACACACACACACACACACACACACACACACACACACACACACACACACACACACACACACACACACACACACACACACACACACACACACACACACACACACACACACACACACACACACACACACACACACACACACACACACACACACACACACACACACACACACACACACACACACACAACAAAACAGGTGTGAATCTAAGTCCTGTTCTGGTGACATGTCACTCACACCAAATCATGACTCCAAAGTGTCCTTATCAGATTCATCTCTATTCACCTCAAAGCAGTGCTTGACTTGGACAGGAGCTCACCAGAGCTGAATACCTGCACCTCAAAATGTTCTACTGCTCCTGTTCCTCTTATTGAATATTAGATCATAAATATTGTGGAGCTCCTGCACCTAAATATAAACAGTTCCGGCACCCAAAATGAACACTGGCACTTATTTCAGTCCAAGTCAAGCAATGCCTCAGAGACATTCACCCCAAAGGACCTGAGAGGATCTGACATGGCCTCTGTTCTGTTCCTACACATCCCACTGAACGCAACACGCCCTCAGGTCATCTCTAAGTCTCTTTAAGCCCATTCCAGAGTTCTTTAAAGAGGTGGCATCCATTGCCAACTCCCCCGGCTGTCTCTTTCTGTGTATTTTTGCATTGGCTTTGAACCTTCACTCTTGAAGTGAAATAATGTGTGGATTGGAAACATCTTTTCCTCTGACAAGCAAGGCGTGGCCGTGGCCGCTGCCTCGCCTTCTGGCTTCTCTCTAGTCCAACACAAGACAACAGAACACCTGGTGTCGAATCACTATCAAGCTTGCACACACACACACACACACACCCATGACACCAACAGTGCTCTGCAGCCAAATACAACTAGACAACGGGACACCTGTGTCGTATCAATACCAAAGCAAACAAAATATCAAGCCAGAACAGAGAGGAAAGCTATACTGGAAATGGTAAAGCCCAAACCCTTAAAACCACATTCTTTGGCACCTCAACAGCCAGGTCATTGCCAGTTTTCATTCTGTTTTTGAGTCAAACACAACTAGACAACAGAATGTATCAATAATACCACAGCAACACACACCAAACAGGAACAAAGGAGAAAGGTAAACAAACCCTTATACCCAAATCCTCTGGCAACTCCGGAGGACGCCAGGCCATTGCCAGTCTAATTCTGTTTTTTAGTTAGATAACGACGTAGGGCACCACAAGTTCACCTTGTATCTATTTAGTTAGTTTGTATTGCACACTCACTCTTAGCTTGCTCATACACCCACGTTTTTGAGTGATTTCTGCCAAAGCAGTAATTATACCAGGGAAATATCTCTCTCCTTTGCTGTCCTTAGTGTGTTTATTATACACCCATGATTATACACTGGTGACACATGTTGACAATCTATGCCATGTCAAGTTCTGTGTTATTGTACTGTCTGTCTACAGTGAGTTGCAGTGTATGACTTGTCAGGTGAATAATCATGGGTTTGGTTATTCTTAGGGCCACGCTGGCAAGCCAGGATCCAATCTACGCCATGTCAAGTTCTGTGTTATTGTACTGTCTGTCTACAGTGAGTTGCAGTGTATGACTTGTCAGGTGAATAATCATGGGTTTGGTTATTCTTAGGGCCACGCTGGCAAGCCAGGACCCAATCTACGCCATGTCAAGTTCTGTGTGTCTGTCTGTTAACTGTCTGAATAATCTACAGTGAGTTGCAGTGTATGACTTGTCAGGTGAATAATCATGGGTTTGGTTATTCTTAGGGCCACGCTGGCAAGCCAGGATCCAATCTACGCCATGTCAAGTTCTGTGTTATTGTACTGTCTGTCTACAGTGAGTTGCAGTGTATGACTTGTCAGGTGAATAATCATGGGTTTGGTTATTCTTAGGGCCACGCTGGCAAGCCAGGATCCAATCTACGCCATGTCAAGTTCTGTGTTATTGTACTGTCTGTCTACAGTGAGTTGCAGTGTATGACTTGTCAGGTGAATAATCATGGGTTTGGTTATTCTTAGGGCCACGCTGGCAAGCCAGGATCCAATCTACGCCATGTCAAGTTCTGTGTTATTGTACTGTCTGTCAGTGAGTTGCAGTGTATGACTTGTCAGGTGAATAATCATGGGTTTGGTTATTCTTAGGGCCACGCTGGTAAGCCAGGATCCAATCTACGCCATGTCAAGTTCTGTGTTATTGTACTGTCTGTCAGTGAGTTGCAGTGTATGACTTGTCAGGTGAATAATCATGGGTTTGGTTATTCTTAGGGCCACGCTGGCAAGCCAGGATCCAATCTACGCCATGTCAAGTTCTGTGTTTTTGTACTGTCTGTCAGTGAGTTGCAGTGTATGACTTGTCAGGTGAATAATCATGGGTTTGGTTATTCTTAGGGCCACGCTGGTAAGCCAGGATCCATTGGACCTCCTGGGCCCAAAGGTGAAAAGGTAACGTGAGCATTTGTCCTCCTTCTGCACACAGTATTACGTTTTTAGCCTATATATATATATGCCATGTACAGTGCCTTCAGAAAGTATTCATACCCTTTGACTTTAAATTGAAATGGATTAAATTGTTTGTTTTTTCTCTCACCCATCTACACACAATACCCTATAATGACAACATGTTTTTAGAAAAAATTGAAAATGTATTGAAAATGAAACACATAAGTATCTAATTTAGATTAGTATTCACACTCGATACTTTACAGATGCACCTTTGGCAGCGATTACAGCTGTGAGTTTTTCTGGGCAAGTCTCTAAGAGCTTTCCACACCTGGATTGTGCAACACTTTCCCATTATTCTTTTCAAAATTCTTCAAGCTCTGTCAAATGGGTTGTTGATCATTGTAAAAAAAAATATTTCCAGGGCTTGCCATAGACTTTCAAATAGATTTAAGTCAAAACAAGCGGCAGTTGGTGCCGTTTAAGATGAGGGAGGATGATAGAGCTGCTTGAATTTTTGCGCCAGGAGTGGCATAAAGTCACCCAACATCAATGTGAAAGACTGGTGGAGAGCAGGCCAAGACGTATGAAAGCTGTGATTGAAAATCAGGGTTATTCCACAAAATATTGATTTCTGAACTCTTCCCAAGTTAAAACATTGGTATTGTGTTGTTTAACAATGAATATGAACTTATTTTCTTTGCATTTATTCGAGGTCTGACAACACTGCATCTTTTTTGTTTTTTTGACCAGTTGTCATTTTTTGACAATATTTTATTTGGAATTTGGAAGAAATGTTGTCAGTAGTTTATAGAATAAAGCAATTATTCTAGCAAGCATTTTTCAATTTTCATTTTACCCAAACACATACCTATAAATAGTAAAATCAGAGAAACTGATCATTTTTGTCTCTTCATTTTTTCCAAAGCTGTATATAACATCACTAAAATCTAAAGCCGGCAGCAATGTACATATCATACCAGCTCCTTCCTGGCCTCCAGAGAAAAACAAGCCTTGTGTCGGTAATAAAAACCTATTTTCAGCTTGAGCTTCTATGTTCTCTACATGAACAGTGAAGCTCAGCTTGTCATCCACCCACACTCCCAAATATTTGTACACTTTGACCTGATCGGGATTAGTTACATAGTATGTCCATCCAATGTAGCAATGACATGATTAGGCATTAGAAAATACCATGCATTTTGTTTGAACCGAATTCAGCTTCAAATCATACAGATTCTGTTGTATGGTGTTAAATCTTCTTTGGGCATTTTCAAATGCTAAACTAGATGAACTACTACCACTTGAATAAAGAACAGTGTAATCTGCATAAAATTAAATCTGTTGTTTTAATATGGTCCCAAATGTTGATGATATACAAAATGAACAACAGTGGGCCCAAAATAGAACCTTGCGGAACACCTGAGCACAACCCTAAGGACTCAGATCTACAACCATCCACCATTACACATTTTGTACGATTCGATAGTTAATTTATAAACCAATCTAGAGCATGACCAGCAATTCAATAACATTTTAACCTTTGCACCAGCACAGCATGGTCCACGGTGTCAAATGCCTTCGACAAATCAATAAAGACACACAATGTAACTTCTTGTCAAGAGCACAATGGATGTCATTTAAAAGCTTCAAAGATGCTGAAACAATGCTGTGGCCAGACCTAAAATGTGATTACATTCCATTTAAGATGTTGTTTTCTTGGAGGTAGTCCTTCAGCTGCCTACTAACTAAGGATTCCAGTACCTTAGACAGTACAGACAATTTTGATATGGGTCGATAGTTGTCAAGTAGCGAAGAATCTCCACCTTTCAGGAGAGGCAGTACAAAAGCAGATTTCCATAACTTTGGGATTTACTTAATGTCAAGCGCGAGGTTAAAAATACGAGTTGAGGGGGAGCAATGATTTCTTCAGCTATGTGTAGGAGGCGGGGCTCAAGATCATCAGGGCCAGGCGATTTCTTTCTATCTATTTCTTTCAGGGCTTTACGCACTTCTGAAAGAGAGAAGGATGAGAATGAGAACACTGGTGAAGGAGTGCACAGGGGTGTCAGGTAAATTCACAGGAGGCTCATTTAGACGTTTAACCTTTTCAAATAAACTGTCTGCATCTAGAAAATGCTGATTCAAGGCTTTCAGAATGGAGGTGGTTCTCTCAGTTACAATCTGGGTGTCTACCAACAATTGTTTGTTTGGGAAGCTGTGTATCTTTTTTGCACTCCAAACCTTTCACTACTTACCAAAATTGGGAGGGATGATTGAAATTATATGAGGTTTAAGGTAGTGGTCTGCTTTCAGTTTTCAGGTCATAGCCACACCCAGATTTCAAAGATGTTTAAAAGCCATCCAACCATCCCCCGAACCAGACCTTATTGCTTTAGCCCACATGGCATTTTGTTCCCTTATGATTTGAGTAAATTCATCAGTAAACTAAGGCTTCTCTCTGCCCTTAATCCTGATTTTTTTTAAAGGGGCATGCCTATTGCATACACCCTGGAATGCGTTGTAGAAGTAAGAAAAGGCTAATTCGACAACAGGGATTAATTCAAAACTATTCCATTCAATGCTAAATACTTCATGTAAAAAACCTTGAATATCAAACTGCTTCCAGTTTCTTTTCGTAATGACACGTGGAAATCACTTAGGAATTTTACCATCTCTCACACAGGCAATAGCAGAGTGATGACGTATGTAATTTGTCAAAAGATACCAGATGCATGAAAACGATGAGAAGTGTTGGTTAAGATCAAATCAATCAGAGGTTTTCAACCCTTCAACAGTTACACTGTTGACAATCTCGACTGAGATTATAGGTATTGCATAGAATTTTGAGTTGATCAGAGCTAGATGTTAACCAATTCTTATTCAGATCCCCCATCAAGACAAACTCAGAGTTGACATGCTGTGATAACAATTTGAAAATACAATCCAATACAACCCCTGCCGACTACTGAATGCGGCAAGAATTTCAGGACCTGGGTTAGATTGCACATTTCCAGACAGTAGAAGCAGCAAGATAATGGCATGTCTAGGTCGAGGGTTACAACATTTGGATTTACAGACAGCACTTGAACAACAATCCACAGTCACCAGAGTCTTTTAATTTCAGGAGATGTGTAAAGTTCAGAGACGTGGTTAAGTACCAAGAGAACAGTCCTGACATGTAAACGCAAAAGTCAGATTTCTCACATGTTGTTTGGGAAATTAAATTCCAGACCAGAATGGATGGTCATGTAAATGCAGGGAGCGGAATGTTTGGTGGGAGCCTCCTCCAAGTACAGCTAATGTGAGGCAACTCTACGAAAAGCATGCATATTAGATGACTGTCATTCATATTCCATTCACCCAGCTCAATGTAACATCAATAGGTTTAGGCTTCTCGCAACTATCTACGTGTGCACCTCCTCTCACCTTTTCTCTTTACTTGTGGACTTCAGTGCACAACACATCAGCTGTCTGTGACCAGGTGAAAAAAACTTGACAAGCCAATCCTTCATATCATGACCGCTAACTGCTACACGCAGACAACTATAATCGCTACACACAGCCTGTATTCAAAAAAAATCTTCAGCAATCTGACACAATACCTCATAATGACAAAGCGAAAACACGTTTTTATTCATCTTTGCAAATGTAATGCAAATAAAATAAAATAATTCTTAATTGCATAACTATTCAAAATTGAGCTCAGGACCATCATGTTTCCATTGATCACCCCTCGAGATGTTTCCACAACTTGGAGTACAGCTGTGGTAAATTCAATTGATTGGACTTGATTTGGAAAGGCACACACCTGTCTACATAAGGTCCCGCAGTTGCATGTCAAAACAAAAACCAAGCCATGAGGTCAAAAGAATTGTCCGTAGAGCTCTGAGACAGGATTGTGTCGAGGCACAGATCTGGGGAAGGGGAACAAACAAATGATGCCTCATTGAAGGTCCCCAAGAACACAGTGGCCTCCATCATTCTTAAATGGAAGAAGTTTGGAACCACCAAGGCTCTTCCTAGAACACAGTGGCCTCCATCATTATTAAATGGAAGAAGTTTGGAACCACCAAGGCTCTTCCAAGAACACATTGGCCTCCATCATTCTTAAATGGAAGAAGTTTGGAACCACCAAGGACCACTAAGACTCTTCCTGCTGGCAGACCAGCCAAACTGAGCAATCAGGGGAGAAGGGCCTTGGCCAGGGAGGTGATCAAGAACCCAGAGTTCCTCTGTTGAGATGGGAGAACCTTCCAGAAGGACAACTATCTCTGCAGCACTCCACCAGTCAGACCTTTATGGTGGAGTGGCCAGACGGAAGCCTCTCCTCAGTAAAAGGCACATGACAGCCTACTTGGAGTTTGACAAAAGGCACCTAAAGACTCTCAGACCATTAATATTAGACCAATGTAATATTTCATTTTTTTTATTTTTAATAAATTAGCAAACATTTCTAAACCTGTTTTTGCTTTGTCATTACGGGGTATTGTGTGGGGCTCCCGAGTGACACAGCGATCTAAGGCATTGCATCTCAGTGTAAGAGGCGTCACTACAGTCCCTGGTTCGAATCCAGGCTGTATCACATCTGGCCGTGATTGTGTGTCCCATAGGGCGGCGCACAATTGGCCCAGCATCGCTGGGGTAGGCCGTCATTCTAAATAATCATTTGTTCTTAACTGACTTGCCTGGTTAAATAAAGATGAAATAAAGATTGATGAAAATAACAAGTTAATCAATTTTAGGATAAGGCTGGAACGTAACGAAATGTGGAGAAAGTCAAGGGGTCTGAATTCTTTCCGAAGGCACTTTATTTAGTATAGTTTTATCGAAAAAGGATCATGTTTTTTTAATGTTTTACTATTTTAATTTGAATGAAATTCACTGAGGACAATGGTCCTCTCCTTCCTCCTCTGAGGATCCTCCACTGGTCACTGGTAACTCTGAAAGGTGAATTAATCTCCATAGCAGTGGGAGGGAAGTAAGGGTGCTGAGTGTTCTGCAGCACCCCCAGAAGAATAGTCATACAAAACAAAATATGCAGACTGTATATATGCAGTACCAGTCCAAGGTTTGGACAAACCTACCAGTTTTTTTTATTTGTACTATTTTCTATATTGTAGAATAATAGTGAATCCATTAAAACTATGAAATAACACATATGGAATCATGTAGTAACCAAAAAAGTGTTAAACAAATCAAAATATATCAAAATAACCATCAACTTTGTGAATCCATTGGTATTTAATAGGATACATATTATTTCACTGAATAAATGTTCTGAAAATATCTGATTTTCCTTGGTGTTTTAGTACCCTTATGGCACAGTGTCGCCCTGAGGTAGCAAACATGTATTTTCTTTAAATGTGGGGGATAAAAGTGATATTTCACTATTAATATCAGAAAGCCTAAATCTTCCAAGAAATAGGATGCAATATTTTTTGTGGGAAAAACCAAAATGTGTGCAGCAAAGGGCTAATAAAGAATGGCATTTTTTTTCAATTAACGCTGCAACTCAATTAACTCTGCAACTCAACTGCCACCAGTTTGATGCCAAAACACACATATTGACATCGTAAAATAAATAGTGTCAAACAATATATACAGAAAGGCGATTTCATGCTGAAACCATCCTATTGAACACCAATATTCAGGATAATGTTTTACTGCTTCGTCATCCAAAGTATATATATATATGTTTTATCATATATTGTACATGTGCCACACAGAGGGACAGATAGGACACCTGTGATTAACTGAAGTACGCAAAAAGGACCACTAGATGTCATGTGATAGATTACATCAAATCCTTGAAAGCAGACCTCCCATGTTTTATACAGGTCGGCTATTACATGATTTTAACGTGCTCCTGTTATTATAGAGATAATCTAGTGAAACTCGTACTTAGAAACATGTATAACTTGCTTATTGAGAACGTGCCTCACACGTGCAATACAATTTACAGGAACCGGTATTTTTTTTATTTGAGGAGAAGTGCGACGCGTAAAAGGCCAAATACTCGTTACGGCCAATCACAACGATGTTGACTGTCAACACTACGGACATATTGAGCAAAACACCGGATTTGTTTTCTTCTTCTGTTGCTATCACTCATTACTGTGCTGTTTAGTAAGCTGTAGTATCAAGCCTTAATGGACTAGGATATTCCATGCCCCTAGCCGAGTCGGAGTTGAAGACAGCGCAATAACCTGCAGAACTTGAGACATGTAGTGTTCAGCCATGGAATGTCTTGATTGGCCAGTGAGCGGTGAAACCCTCGTTACACGTACAAGTCGTTTATTCATCAAAACCCGCCATCTTGTGCCACCGCCAGCTATTGAGCTCATAATAACAGCTGTGGAAATATTGAGGACGCACTCCTGGACCTAGTGCGTTACCACCAGAGCTTAGATGTACCATTGCATTAGGCTTATTAAAATAGAGCTCGACAAATCTTAGATCTCCGTGTTCAGCGTATTTTAGGCCAAATGTCCTGAGTTATGAGCTGATTAAGTTGTGTCAGAGTGTGATACTTTGGCGTGTTGTGTTTCAGGGTTACTCCGGAGAAGACAGTAGGACCTCAGGACCTGCCGGGCCACTAGGTGAACCAGTAGGTCTTGCCTTCCTTCAACTTATCCTTCCTTTTCCTATGAGTGTGTGGCTTAGGGGTGAGTCAAAATGTCACCCTATTAAAGCATTATATAAGAATGCTCTAATAGTGGTGTTGCTTGAGGTATAGCTGTCCAACCATGCTGAACAGAGGTCCAAGAGAGTGGATGTCCAAAGTGGTATAGTAGTAGTATAGTAGTAGTATAGTAGTGGTATAGTAGTGGTATAGTAGTGGTATAGTAGTGGTATAGTAGTGGTATAGTAGTGGTGGTGTAGTGGTGTAGTAGTGGTGGTGTAGTGGTGGTGTAGTGGTGTAGTAGTAGTGGTAGTAGTAGTAGTGGTAGTAGTAGTAGTGGTGTAGTAGTAGTGGTGTAGTAGTGGTGTAGTAGTGGTGTAGTAGTGGTGTGGTAGTAGTGGTGTGGTAGTGGTATAGTAGTGGTATAGTAGTGGTATAGTAGTAGTATAGTACAGATTGTAAGTAGTGTAACCTTTGAGAAAGACGGTATTGTGGCTAAAGCCGATACTATGACAGATACACTAGCCCTTAGTGTTCCACTCCAGCCCAAACTAAGATGATCCATGGCAGAGTGTTTAAGGTGAAATACAGCTGTTCCTTAACATATTCAGAGCCCTAACGTACACTTAGTCACAAAGTGGTCGCCCTACTCATCTGATGGTGCGTGTGTTTTGGCAGGGTCCCCCGGGCGAGCGAGGAGATCGCGGAGAGCCTGGAGATGAGGGATATCAGGTAAAAACCACAACATCAAATGTATCACAAAAATTACATTTCAAGTTGTTTTTCTGTTCTGCTTCCTTTCTTCTTTTTTTTGGTGCTGGGTTGAAAAGCAGGCCTGTTGAGACCACACATATCTGAGACACAGAGCATCCCGGATTACTGAATTCCTAGCGATAAGCCAGGAGGAAATCTGGTGCTATTGGCATAGACACTGAAAACTCACACCGATGAAACACACACACAAACAGTTCAAGTCAGGTGTGAAGGTAGCACTACAAGATGAAAGTCGTGGAGAGTGGAATCCTAGAATCCCCAGCGGGACATTTGCCAGACTTCTCCCCTCCTATAAATAGTTTCCCAAAACGCAGCCCTCCTCAGACAGTCTGCCAGAGAGAGAGAGAGTGAGAGATAGCTTTAAAGGCCCAATGCAATGAGTAACAATTAAGTAGCTAACTGTGAATGTTTTCAATCAAAATTGCCAAAAGGAAGAAAATAAATGCTTCTTATTAAGAGCAATTTCTCAAGCAAGACTTTTGCTAGGACTGTCTGACATTGGTCTAATTGGGGAGGGGAAGACTGACACATAGCTGTTATTGGTAGAGAACTCTCTTTCCTATTGGTCTATTAACTCATTCATGGTGATGTCACCAGGCAGGCCAAAACTCCATCCCACCAAAACAGGCTGAAATTTCAGGCAGTCTTTTCAAACGGCTCTTACATTTAAAGGGCATATTCATCATATTCACAATTTCACAGTATAATTCCAACCTTGTTTGGAAATATATAAAACACAGGAAAGTGTTTTGAGGGCGCTGGGTTATTAAGCATTTATAAGTATTTTTCTGCTGAACTGGATCTGGGTTCAAAGTCACAGTGGCTAATATTTTTTTGGCTTGTTGAGAGGCTTGAGTGACTTTCAGGATTCCATTAATTAAACTAAAGGTCCATAACTCTACCTGTGTGTCTGTGTGTCTGTGTGTCTGTGTGTCTGTGTGTCTGTCTGTCTGTGTCTGTGTGTCTGTCTCTCTGTCTGTCTGTCTGTCTGTCTGTCTGTCTGTCTGTCTGTCTGTCTGTCTGTCTGTCTGTCTGTCTGTCTGTCTGTCTGTCTGTCTGTCTGTCTGTCTGTCTGTCTGTCTGTCTGTCTGTCTGTCTGTCTCTCTCTGTCTGTCTGTCTCTCTCTGTCTGTCTGTCTCTCTCTGTCTGTCTGTCTCTGTCTGTCTCTGTCTGTCTCTGTCTCTGTCTGTCTGTCTGTCTGTCTCTGTCTGTCTGTCTCTGTCTGTCTGTCTGTCTGTCTGTCTCTCTCTGTCTGTCTGTCTCTGTCTGTCTGTCTGTCTCTCTGTCTGTCTGTCTCTCTCTGTCTGTCTCTCTGTCTCTCTCTCTCTCTACGTCCGGGTCGACCTAGGGCGCTCCCCCCACTTAGTGGTAAATTTATAGAGCCCATTTAGTCTGAGCCACCTACAGCCTACTGTAATAAAAGATGTACCTACACAGCTTGGCCTGGGAACTACAGTACTATGTGGTTTGTTATTCATATGGTATGCACCTTAGAGGACCATATGGTGTTTACTGCTGTTGAAAGAAATATCGATACTTGCACACTGTTTTAACGCTCGCACATTGTTATTGTGAAACATTTCAACCTGAAGGACCTCTGATAACCTTGTGTAGCACATAGTGGAACAAGACGCAGTTGACTGTCCCCTGACCCCTAGCTGTCACTAAATTACATCTCCTCTTTATATACCCAGTTGAAGTGACTTTGTGGCTGTAGTGTTTCACCCGAATATAATGTGTTTGTCTCGTTGGTGTTTTCAGGGTCATATGGGTACCAGTGGACATCGTGGGGCTGTTGGAGCGCCAGGCCTTCCTGTAAGTCCAATACAATGCTCTGTGTAGGTCTTATCAGCATTGATTTCTGTGTCACATTTTGCACATTGACATAAGAATAAATCAAATAAGTGCGATTTTTGTTGTCTAGGGAACACCAGGGGAACCTGGAGAACAGGGCCCAAAAGGAGAAATGGGAACTCAGGTGCGTGTGTGTGATTATTTGTGAATCCCTGTGTCTGATTCATGCTGCTCCAGGCTTGGGGAAAGGAAAGGACAGAGTTTGTTAAATCATGTTTTCCTAGATCTCTAGATGAACTGTTACAGTACACTGTAGATGGTCAATAAAGTGTTATCACCAGGCTACTGCAGAAGCCTTCCTACAGGCTTCCTTGGCTCAAAACACCACGAGGGTTAGGTTTAATAAGCAATCACCTGTCCGTACTATGATCGAAGAGGAGACACTCACTTCCAAACTGCAACTCCTGATAGCCGTTAGATAACCGGAGAGATAACTGGTTATAACCTATCCCTCTTTTTGCTCTCGATCAACAATCTGAAGTGCCAGCGTGTATGCATTCTCTCACCCTTGCTTGGTTCTGCTACCTCCTCATAACAGAAAACATGAAGGGAGAGACAAAAACGATTTTACTGCCATGAAATCAGTCTGGGCCAAAACAATGCAGACAGGGTGCCTTTGATATTAGAGAAAGAGGAATGAGGAATGGAGGGGGAAATGGGGGGGGGTGAAAGAAGAGAATTGTTTGCTTGGCCACCCGCTATGCACTTCATGCTTCAAAGTGTTCTGTCTGATTTCCACAAGGCAACTCTTCATTTTCTTATTTTATTCTCTGAACACGAAAGGCAAGCTTGAGAATATATACTGGAATGCAAAAAAACGTTGGCATCAGTTAAACTTTTGGGAAAAAATGAATTACTTCACTTCAAGTCTGAATTACTTCACTTCAAGTCTGAATTACTTCACTTCAAGTCTGAATTACTTCACTTCAAGTCTGAATTACTTCACTTCAAGTCTGAATTACTTCACTTCAAGTCTGAATTACTTCACTTCAAGTCTGAGTTACTTTACTTCAAATCAGAATAATTTTGTTTCAAGTCTGAATTATTTCACTTGAAGTCTGAAGGATTTTAACTGCAGCTTAATAATGTGAATATACATTTTCAGCTGTGAAAATGATTATTTCTTACATAATGTTGCTCTTCATGGAATGTAGCTCTTTATGTATATTACTCTTTGATCTGCATATTTCATAACACACGCTGAGTTATCTACATACTGTACCTAGTTCTAAACACCTTTCACTTGTTAAGACATGTGAGTTGGCCTATTTGCCTATTTATTCAGATTGAGTGGATACTGTACAGAGATAGGATTCCTGTGAATGTATTCACCTTGGTGTGGAGTTTTGAATAGAGCCTGAATGTGGTCTTCACATATTGCATGCACACATATACCTTACTAGAGTAACACAAGACTAGAGGTCCATGAGTTACACATGCACTACACAGAACTGCATATGTATACGTCCATTTAGTTTATAGTAAAGAACTAAGCCTAAAGTAATCACACACGATACAAAACATATATTTTTTAAGGATTTATTGGTACTAAACAGTTGGAATGAGTCTGTCTGTCTGTCTGTCTGTCTGTCTGTCTGTCTGGCTGTCTGTCTGTATCTATGTCTATCTATCTGTATCTATGTCTGTCTGTCTGTATCTATGTGTGTCTGTCTGTATCTATGTGTGTCTGTCTGTATCTATGTGTATCTGTCTGTATCTATGTGTATCTGTCTGTATCTATGTGTATCTATGTGTATCTATGTCTATCTGTCTTTATCTATGTGTATCTGTCTGTATCTATGTCTATCTGTCTGTGTCTGTCTGTATCTATGTCTATCTGTCTTTATCTATGTGTATCTGTCTGTATCTATGTCTGTCTGTCTGTCTGTCTGTCTGTCTGTCTGTCTGTCTGTCTGTCTGTCTGTCTGTCTGTCTGTCTGTCTGTCTGTCTGTCTGTCTGTCTGTCTGTATCTATGTCTGTCTGTCTGTCTGTCTGTCTGTCTGTCTGTCTGTCTGTCTGTCTGTCTGTCTGTCTGTCTGTCTGTCTGTCTGTCTGTCTGTATCTATGTCTGTCTGTCTGTCTGTCTGTCTGTCTGTCTGTCTGTCTGTCTGTCTGTCTGTCTGTCTGTCTGTCTGTATCTATGTCTGTCTGTCTGTCTGTCTGTATCTATGTCTGTCTGTCTGTCTGTCTGTATCTATGTCTGTCTGTCTGTCTGTCTGTATCTAGTCTGTCTGTCTGTCTGTCTGTCTGTCTGTCTGTCTGTCTGTCTGTCTGTCTGTCTGTCTGTCTGTCTGTCTGTCTGTCTGTCTGTCTGTATCTATGTCTGTCTGTATCTATGTGTGTCTGTCTGTCTGTATCTATGTGTGTCTGTCTGTCTGTATCTATGTCTGTCTGTCTGTCTGTCTGTATCTATGTCTGTCTGTCTGTCTGTCTGTATCTATGTCTGTCTGTCTGTCTGTCTGTATCTATGTCTGTCTGTCTGTCTGTCTGTATCTATGTCTGTCTGTCTGTCTGTCTGTCTGTCTGTCTGTCTGTCTGTCTGTCTGTCTGTATCTATGTCTGTCTGTCTGTATCTATGTGTGTCTGTCTGTCTGTATCTATGTGTGTCTGTCTGTCTGTATCTATGTGTGTCTGTCTGTCTGTATCTATGTCTGTCTGTCTGTGTCTGTCTGTCTGTCTGTCTGTCTGTCTGTATCTATGTCTGTCTGTCTGTATCTATGTCTGTCTGTCTGTCTGTCTGTCTGTCTGTATCTATGTCTGTCTGTCTGTATCTATGTCTGTCTGTCTGTATCTATGTGTGTCTGTCTGTCTGTATCTATGTCTGTCTGTCTGTATCTATGTCTGTCTGTCTGTCTGTATCTATGTGTGTCTGTCTGTCTGTATCTATGTCTGTCTGTCTGTCTGTCTGTCTGTCTGTCTGTCTGTCTGTCTGTCTGTCTGTCTGTATCTGTCTGTCTGTCTGTCTGTCTGTCTGTCTGTCTGTCTGTCTGTCTGTCTGTCTGTCTGTCTGTCTGTATCTATGTCTGTCTGTCTGTATCTATGTGTGTCTGTCTGTATCTATGTGTGTCTGTCTGTCTGTCTGTCTGTATCTATGTCTGTCTGTCTGTCTGTCTGTCTGTCTGTCTGTCTGTCTGTCTGTCTGTCTGTCTGTCTGTCTGTCTGTCTGTCTGTCTGTCTGTCTGTCTGTCTGTCTGTCTGTATCTATGTCTGTCTGTCTGTCTGTCTGTCTGTCTGTCTGTCTGTCTGTCTGTCTGTCTGTCTGTCTGTCTGTCTGTCTGTCTGTCTGTCTGTATCTATGTGTGTCTGTCTGTATCTGTGTGTCTGTCTGTCTGTCTGTATCTATGTGTGTCTGTCTGTCTGTCTGTATCTATGTGTGTCTGTCTGTCTGTCTGTATCTATGTGTGTCTGTCTGTCTGTCTGTATCTATGTGTGTCTGTCTGTCTGTATCTATGTGTGTCTGTCTGTCTGTATCTATGTGTGTCTGTCTGTCTGTATCTATGTCTATCTGTGTGTCTGTCTGTCTGTATCTATGTCTATCTGTCTGTGTCTGTCTGTATCTATGTGTATCTGTCTGTGTCTGTCTGTATCTATGTGTATCTGTCTGTGTCTGTCTGTATCTATGTGTATCTGTCTGTATCTATGTGTATCTGTCTGTTTCTGTCTTTATCTATGTCTATCTGTCTGTATCTGTCTGTGTATCTGTCTGTATCTGTCTGTATCTATGTGTATCTGTCTGTATCTATGTGTATCTGTCTGTATCTATGTGTATCTGTCTGTTTCTGTCTTTATCTATGTGTATCTGTCTATGTGAATGTGTATATTATTAGATTGTGTGTCTGTGTGCATTTTTTACAGGGCTTAGAAGGAAAGAAAGGAGTGAGGGGCCTGACTGGGACCGCTGGTGTTGAAGTAAGTATCGCATCACCACAATGCAGAGTGGACATAGAGTGAAGACTGAAGTCGATGAGAGAGATGTAGAGAGATACAGAGGGAGGAAAGAGATATACTCAACCGTACATTCTGTACTACAGTAGTACAATAAACAAACCCCATGCAATAAGTTACTTGGAGAGATTATGGGGGACATTTACACCGTTTACAGAGCACTCCATAACTATGTCTCACAGGGTTTTTTTTGTCCATTAAAATAACATAAAATTTGTCCGAAAAAACAGTGTAGACATTGTTATTGTTGTCAATGACTATTTTAGCTGGAAACGGCAGATTTATGGGATATCTACGAAAGCGTACAGAGGCCCATTATCAGCAACCATCACTCCTGTTTTCCAATGGCACGTTGTGTTAGCCAATCGAAGTGTATAATTTTAAAAGGTTAATTGATCATTAGCCTTTTTGCAATTATGTTAGCGCAGCTGAAAACTGTTTGTTCTGATTAAAGAAGCAATACAACTGGCCTTCTATAGACTAGTTGAGTATCTGGAGCATCAGCATTTGTGGGTTCGATTACAGGTTCAAAATGGCCAGAAATTAAGCACTTTGTTCTGAAATTCATCAGTCTATTCTTGTTCTGAGAAACAGAACAGCGCAAACTGACTCTAACCAGAATAAAAAGAGGAGTGGGAGGCTTCTTTAAATCAGGACAACAGTTCAGCTGTGCTAACATAATTGGAAAAGTGTTTTCTAATGATCAATTAGCCTTTTAAAATGATAAACTTGGATTAGCTAACACAACGTGCCACTGGAACACAGGAGTGATGGTTGCTGATGTAACGGATGTGAAACGGCTAGCTTAGTTAGCGGGTGAGAGAAGCTAAATAGCGTTTCAATCGGTGACGTCACTTGCTCTGAGACCTTGAAGTAGTAGTTCCCCTTGCTCTGCAAGGGCTGTGGCTTTTGTGGAGCGATGGGTGACGATGCTTCGAGGGTGACTGTTGTTGATGTGTGCAGAGAGTCCCTGGTTCGCTCCCGGGTATGGGCGAGGGGACGGTCTAAAGTTGTACTGTTACACTGATAATGGGCCTCTGTACGCCTATCTAGATATATCATTAAAAATCAACCGTTTCCAGCTACAATTGTCATTTCCAACATTATCAATGTCTAAACTGTATTTCTGATCAATTTAATGTTATTTTAATGGACAACAAAAATAGCTTTTCTTTCAAAAACAAGAACATTTCTAAGTGACCCCAAACTTTTGAACGGTAGTGTATACTCTCCATGAAGTGACATTTCATTGGGTTTGTTTTGTTGAAGTAGCAAGACAGAATGTTCAGTGCAGTATACAGAATAGTCCGTCTTTACAACATTAGAACATAGCAATAAGTTGTGGTCAAAATGAACTTCCCTTTATTTTCCATAAAACCGTTTTAGATCCCAGTCCATCACTGCCAGTCAGGAATGCATCTCTTAATTCCAGATGTCTCTGAAGTTAGATGTATATACAGCCAATTAATGGGGGAGGAGGCACTGGGGGGGGGGCTTGGAAAAGGTTGGGAGATGAGAGGGTTAGTGTATCGCAGCGTAGCTGGTTGGATCAACTGCACTAGTGATAAGTGACCTTGTCTGGCTGAGACCTGAACATTCAGGTTAGCTCCCATAGCTAATGCCTTCACAAGTATTTCCATGGAGACCTGACAGATTGAGTCTGATATTGTTGTTTTGTATTTCCCAGGGGGCCATTGGTTTACCTGGACCCAGAGGCATGGAGGGATACGCTGGGCCTGACGGCCTCCCAGGACTAGTTGGGTTACCAGGTTTTCCAGGGAAGGCTGGGCGACAGGTAGGCATCATATCCCAAAAAGATCAGTCTATTTTTGACGCATTCATTCCGCATGGTTAAAACAGAAACAACTCAAAGGGTTAAGTTTAATTTCAAGTGGTTAAGATTAGGGCTATGGTTTGGGGAAGGTTTAAAACAAAATTACCACCAGGTATCATCAATATTCTCATGTATTCTCACGGCTTGCTAGAACAAGTGGTTAAGATTAGGGCTATGGTTTAGGGATGGTTTAAACAAAATTACCACCAGGTATCATCAATATTCTCATGTATTCTCACGGCTTGCTAGAACATTGTGAACTGCCGTGGCGCAGGGTTCTGAGGGGCGCAGGGGTCTAAGCAGCGCACCTTGGCTCCACACATCTAGAGTGCTGGGCAACCATTTTTTACGGTGAGCGCAGAGGAATACATATATCGACATTCTCGGGACCTTTTCAAACGTACGAAATCGCAGTGATCAGTCAACATATCCTGTCCCTCACACACACACACACACAAACACACCAGTGGAGGCTGGTGGGAGGAGCTATAGAAGAACGGGCTCATTGTAGTGGCTGGAATGGAATCAATGGGACGGAGTCAAACATGTGGCTTCCATGTGTTTGATGTGTTTAATACCTTTCCATTGATTCCATTCCAACCATCACAATGAGTACGTCTTTCTATAGCTCGTCCCACCAGCCTCCTCTGACACACACACACACAGTCGCAAAAACAATCTAGCGCTTTGATGAAACTGGCTCTCATGACTACCGACACAGGACAGGAAGACCCAGGGTTACCTCTGCTTCAGAGGATAAGTTAATGCGAGTTAACTGCACCTCAGATTGCAGCCCAAATAAATGCTTCACAGAGTTGAAATAACAGACGCATCTCAACATCAACTGTTCAGAGGAGACTGAGTGAATCAGGCCTTCATGGTCGAAATGCTGCAAAGAAACCACTACTTAAGAACACCAATAATTAGAAGAGACTTGCTTTGGCAAAGAAACAGCAGCAATGGTCATTAGAATGGCGGAAATCTGTCTTTGGTCTGATGAGTCCAAACTTTTTTGGTTCCAACAGCTGTCTTTTCGTGAGACGCAGTATAGGTGAACAGATTATCTCCGCATGTATGGTTCCCAACATGAAGCATGGAGGAGGAGGTGTGATGGTGTGGGGGTGCTTTGCTGGTGACACTGTCCGGGATTTATTTAGAATTCAAGGCACTCTTAACCAGCATGGCTACCACAGCATTCTGCAGCGATACGCCATCCCATCTGGTTTGTGCTTAGTGGGACTATCCTTTGTTTTTCAACAGGACAATGACTCAAAACACATCTTCAGGCTGTGTAAGGGCTATATAACCAAGAAGGAGAGTGATGGAGTGCTGTATCAGATGACCTTGCCTCCGCAATTACCCGACCTCAACCCAATTGAGATGGTTTGGGATGAGTTAGACCGCAGAGTGAAGGAAAAGCAGCCAACAAGTGCTCAGAATATGTGGGAACTGATTCAAGAGTGTTGGAAAAGCATTCTTCGTGAAACTGGTTGAGAGAATGCCAAGAGTGTGCAAAGCTGTCATAAAGGACAAGGGTGGCTATATATATTTTGATTTAACACTTTTTTGGTTACTATATGATTCCATATGTGTTATTTCATAGTTTTGATGTCGTCACTATTATTCTACAATGTAGAAAATAGTAAACATAAAGAAAAACCCTTGAATGTGTCCAAACTTTTGACTGGTTGTGTGTGTGTGTGTGTGTGTGTGTGTGTGTGTGTGTGTGTGTGTGTGTGTGTGTGTGTGTGTGTGTGTGTGTGTGTGTGTGTGTGTGTGTGTGTGTGTGTGTGTGTGTGTGTGTGTGTGTGTGTGTGTGTGTGTGTGTGTGTGTGTGTGTGTGTATTTATATTTGACTGGTTGTGTGTGTGTATATATATATTTATATTTATATTTGACTGTGTGTGTGTGTGTGTATGTATATATATATATCAGTTTTTCAAACTTAATATTGTCAAAATACGTTCAGTACTTACCATAGAAGGACCTTCATTACTGCCATTACGACCGGTATGTACTTCCAAAAAATGTGTAAATAATGAGTTACATGCATTTGGAAAAATGTCTGGAAAGAATCCATGTATTGTTTTTGACCAAGTGGGCACCAAATCCACCTCTTCTGCACCTCCAATAAAATCACTGCCCAGGTCGGCTGATCCAGCAGCACGAAAGTAGACAATATAGGGTATGTTTTTACAGTGATTGTATATTTCTACATAGGTTTTATTTGGTGTATTTTATTTCCATTACTAATATTGCAGAAGAGGTGCACAAAAACACTTATTTAGATTATTTTCAGGCAAAGCCTTTCTTTCAGTTGCATGTACCATTTATTTAGACCTTGTTTGGAAGTACATACTGAACTTAATGGCAGTAATGAAAATAGTTGCTCATCGAAGCTCCACTCTTTAGTAAGTACCAAACATTATTAAGCTTGGAAAGCTGGTGAATGGGAAGTTGAATGGGTACTTCCTGAGTTTAAAGGAGAATCGCCATATTCAGCGTCTCCTGTAAACCCAAATTCTGGTCCAATCCATCCCTAAACAAACTCTTGCCCTATCCATGCTATACAGTAGGTCACAGTAAATCAGGGGATTTATTGCAGTGAGTAATTGAACTTTTAAGAGCCATTCTCTCAGCATGGTTAAATCTCTGTGGGTGACAGTCTGACACGCTGTCTGAATCCGAGTGATTTTTACGATCCCACCTTTTTAATTCATTTTTTACCTTTCAAAACTTAAAGGACAGGACCCTTTTTTTAAAATGTCCACCTAAAATGACAACCAAATCTAATTGCCTATAGCTCAGGACCTGAAGCAAGGATACATATGTGTGTCTCCCGAGTGGCGGAGCTGTCTAAGGCACTGCATCTTAGTGATAGTGATCCTTGCCTAGTGATGTGTCACTACAGACCCTGGTTTGATTCCAGGCTGGATCACAACTGGTGATTGGGCGGCACACAATCGGCCCAGCGTCGTCTGGATTAGGGTTTGGCCGGGGTAGGCCGTCATCGTAAATAAGAATTTGTTCTTAACTGACTTGCCTAGTTGAATAAAGGTGAAATAAAATACCATTTGAAAGGAAACACTTTGAAGTTTGTTGGAAATATGAAATGAATGTAGGAGAATATAACACATTAGATAAAAGTAAAAGATAATACAAACCCCAAAAAATGCATTTTCTATTTACATTGTTTTGCGTCAACTTTGAAATGCAAGAGAAAGGCCATTCATTCATATAGGAGTCTAGGTATCATTTAGATTTTGGCTACCAGATGGCAGCAGTGTGTGTGCAAAGTTTCAGCCTGATCCAGTGAAGAATTGCATCACTACTCACTATTTTGTATCAAGTCTGCCAGTAGTTTGCCCAAATGTTCCGAATTGGTCAATTGATACATTTTCAGGTACATAACTATAGAGAACATACAAAAATGCTATGGTAATAAAACATTTAAGTTTACACTCTGCCAGGAATGAAAAGACACACATCTAGATGGCTGGGCGGGGTGAACGAGAGGTCAGAGACAGCAGGGGTTCAAACTGTAGAACCCAGTTCCTACATTTGAATATAGAAATGGATTTTTTTAATCAAACATAACTATGCTACATGTTATCTCTGGGACCCTCAGGATGACAAATCAGAGCAAGATTACTGAGTGTAAATTCATGATTTACCTTCAGAGGTGAATGTTTCAAACCAGTTGCCGTGATAAAAGAGTTTTGTTATTGTGCACTCTCCTCAGACAATAGCAATGGTATTTTTTTCCATGCCTCCTTGCTCAAAAACCTCCCTCGTCCATTTCTCCTGCCACGTAACACGTAATCACAACACTAGCTATGTCACAGGAAATCTCCAACAAAGGACAAACTAAAGAATGTACCGAATATAGTTATGAGATTATCCCATTACTAAGTAGATTAAGACAACACGTTATAAATGTTAGTGTGGCTAGACTGAGATCAGGATGAAAGACCGCTGTAAATCCATTAAATCCACATATCACCGGATAAATTGAGCTTTTAATGGATTCAATATGGCTGACCCTCCCATTCCCATCTCCCTCTCCTTCTGGACCCACATTCTTCTAATGTCTCAGAGTAGGAGCACTGATCTAGGATCAGGTCCACCCTGTCCAGTAGTTATAATCTAAAAGGCGAAACGGATCCTAGTTCAACACTCCTACTCTCCGAGATGCTTTATGAATACGGGCCCTGCTCCCACCAGCTGTGTTTAAAGTGCTGAAGGATATACGGCGCAAAATGACTGGTCATTAAATGGCTTATTTGATTTGTTTGGGTTTCTGTGGTCAGAGCTCAATGGGATTCTTTCTACTGAAGTCTGCAGCCCCGGCGGCCCTGAGTATGCAGGGATTTGATGCATGATGTCCTTTCCCCTGCTCCCCAGACAGCCAGACCGGCAGTGTAGGGACTTCAGTGTTAGCCACCCTGTCTGTCAGTTACATAAGAAGCAGGTCTGGTAGCACAGAGGCAGTTAGGGAGGGAGGTGTTTACGGTGAAAACACACTGACTCTCTCACACAGAGATGGAGATCCCAGCAGGAAACAGCCATGGTGATTTTACACACGTATCTACAATACTGTACATGACTGCTTCAGCTACCCTGGAGGGACAGACTTTTACAGTCCACTCTTCCTCCTCCTCTACTTGTTCAACTCTTCGTCACCATCATCCCCATCTTCTTCATCCTCCTCCTCTTCTTTCTTCCTTTTCTTCTCCACCTCTTCCTCTCCCTCCATGTTTAGAATTGGTTGAAATGCATAACCAGTGAAAGGTTACCCTCCTGGTCAGCGGCTGTTTTCGTTGGAGCCTGCTCTCTGTGGGTCTAACCTGTGTCAGACAGAGTCAGGGGAGCCCTTGTTATTAGTGAAAAATATGTAGGAGACTGATGAGGACCATAGCATAGACCAGCCTCTGTGTCCCCCTGACCTGACCACCATCCCCCAGAACTAGTATCTTCTTACTGACAAAACAGTATGACCACTAGCTGTCTATCACTGTCTCCTGTCTGTCTCTCTCTCCTCTCTGCCACTCTGTCTCTCTCTCCTCTCTGTCTCTCTCTCCTCTCTGTCTCTCTCTCCTCTCTGTCTCTCTCTCCTCTCTGCCACTCTCTCCCATGCCTCCTTGCTCAAAAACCTCTCACGTCGTCTCTCCCTCGTTAATTCCATTGGGTGCAGGCAGGACATTAGTTGCTCAAGCCTCTTAGCCAGAGTAGTAATGCTAAAAACAAAGAGGTTTATGTGTATTACATTTATTTGACTTTTGACCTAATGCAGGTGGGTTAACATGTCTGGTTAAGAAAGAACAATGTGGTTCTCAGACCAAAGCCCTTACTGTTTACTAGCATGGGACATTATTGCCTATTAGTTCCACTTGAGTGGGTAGTGTACGAATAAGTGCGTATGGGCATGCCGTGTCCTGAGTATCCAAGCCAGAGTTGATGAAAAACCCCTCACTGATTTGATGAACAAGACAATTACACTACCCGTCCTTATGCAAGACCAGGGATTGAGGTTGTACCAACAAAACCTAGACCTCTGTAATTCCAAACCACTTTCTCCTGCCGTTTTGGAGGGATCCTTTTCTCTCAGCGCTTGGCGGTGCCACGAGTTATCCTCGCGCCTCACGGCCGGAGATCGAAGCCAGGAACAGTCGCTGCTGTACGCGTAGCCAGCGCTGGGCCACCGCTGGCCTGCAGTTGGAGCGGGAAACGACTGTGGTTGCCGGCTGCTCAGTGCGCTATAAAAAAGTTCAACAACAGTCAGTCATTTTGATGGACGTTCATGAAGCAAATTGTTAGGAAAGATTATGAGTCAGGAAAGACCTACTTAAGTGCTGCTGTTTAGAGTTCTGACTGTCAAAGTCCATGTCTCACTGTCAAATTCAATGTCTCACTGTCAAAGTCAACTTACACACAGCTCTGACACACACACTTACCCCACCAGACATGCCACCAGGGGTCTTTTCACAGTCCCCATATCCAGCACATATTCAAGAAAGCGTACAGTATTATAGAGAGACATTATCGCTCAAATAAAGAGCAAACCTGGTTTCAGAAAACAGATAAAGCAACACCTCACGGCACAACGCCTCTCCCTTATTTGACCTAGATAGTTTGTGTGTACGTGTGGATATGTCTGTTCTTGTCTATTGATGTTCTCTGTATTACGTCATGTTTCATGTTTTGTTTGGACCCCAGGAAGAGTAGCTGCTGCTTTTCCAACATCTCATGGGGATCCTAATAAAATACTAACAAAAAAAAGCCTGTGGCTGACTGTCAACGCCAATGACTCTTTTCAGACACAGACAGACAAGTTGATCAATATCGTATTCGTTAGGTATTTATTAGACTTTTCAAATACAGAACCTGGCCCATGAATCAGTTAAATGTCACTTTTACTTAGTCACTGGCTACACATACCATTTGTTTAGCTTTTTCATGCTTTCCTTTCAGCATATCAATGAGTTTCAATTTGGTGCGCCCATGTTGACTGTGTCTCTGTGCGTTCTTTCCTCAGGGTCAGCGGGGTACCGTGGGGCAAGAGGGGGTAGCAGGACTACCTGGTCCCAGGGGGGAACTTAGTCTGCCTGGGTTGGTCGGAGAGAGGGGGCCTGCTGGAGAGAAGGTACCATTACCATTGTATCAGTACCATCGTACCACCATCAACCTTACAGTCTTACTCTAGCCTCAGATCTGTACTATATAACCAACTCCTATGGTGTTTGGCATGACAATGACTAATGGCGTTGGCACAACAGCACAAACAGATCTGGGACCAGGCCTACCCTATAACCTCTGACCCCTGACCTCTATGTGCTGTTTCCAGGGGGAGCCTGGCTTGGCAGGAGAGAGGGGAACCCCAGGAATCAAAGGCATGGAGGGGTCGTCCGGAGACCAAGGCAGAATAGGAGACCCAGGACGCAAAGGACAACCAGTGAGTGCTCCCCATCAAATCAAATGTATTTATATAGCCCTTCGTACATCAGCTGATATCTCAAAGTGCTGTACAGAAACACAGCCTAAAACCCCAAACAGCAAGCAATGCAGGTGTAGAAGCACGGTGGCTAGGAAAAACTCCCTAGAAAGGCCAAAACCTAGGAAGAAACCTTGAGAGGAACCAGGCTATGTGGGGTGGCCAGTCCTCTTCTGGCTG
Organism: Oncorhynchus gorbuscha; assembly: GCF_021184085.1. Lineage (NCBI taxonomy): Eukaryota > Metazoa > Chordata > Actinopteri > Salmoniformes > Salmonidae > Oncorhynchus > Oncorhynchus gorbuscha. Next base: position 48,347,900 of record NC_060178.1, read on the forward strand.
TGCCGGGTGGAGATTATAACAGAACATGGCCAAGATGTTCAAATGTTCATAAATGACCAGCATGGTCGAATAATAACAAGGCAGAACAGTTGAAACTGGAGCAGCAGCATTTTATCCAGTCATTTTAGAATATCGCCAACTGCCTTCTAACTGGTCACAGTTTGTTAAAGGATTCCTATATTTGACATCAACAGCTCACCAAAGGTTTAAGCAATGTGTTGAGGTAGTATATTTACTAGCACGTCCACTTGCACGTCCTCATCTGCACATCTATCACTCCAATGTTAATTGCTAAGTTGTAGTTTCTTCTCCACTATTGGCCTATTTATCGCCTTACCTCCTTATTTCATTTGCACACACTGTATACAGATTTTCTATTGTGTTGTTGACTGTATGTTTGTTTATCCTCTATGTGTAACGGTGTGTTGTTGACTGTATGTTTGTTTATCCTCTATGTGTAACTGTGTGTTGTTGACTGTATGTTTGTTTATCCTCTATGTGTAACTGTGTGTTGTTGACTGTACGTTTGGTTATCCTCTATGTGTAACTGTGTGTTGTTGACTGTATGTTTGTTTATCCTCTATGTGTAACTGTGTGTTGTTGACTGTATGTTTGTTTATCCTCTATGTGTAACTGTGTGTTGTTGACTGTACGTTTGTTTATCCTCTATGTGTAACTGTGTTGTCTTTGTCGCACGGCTTTGCTTTATCTTGGCCAGGTCGCAGTTGCAAATGAGAACTTGTTCTCGACTGGAGTCTACCTGGTTAAATAAAGGTGAAATAAATCATAAATAGATATGCAGTATATCATAGAGGGTTGGTTCATTATGTACTGCTTTGACACTAATTCAAAGATGAGCTCATAATAAGGTGTTTAGTTCTCTGCTCTGTTGCCCTGTGGGTTAATAACCCTGTCACATACATTCTTTATTACCTGGAAGCTCTAGATTTAGCCGTAGGGGCTCTGTGCTGGGGTCAAAAATGGGCGTCGCTCACAGTTTTCCACCCGAGTCGACGAGTTACAAATGATCTAGGTGAGACAAGGAATGGAAACATTCCGCTTGGCAAGGCCGACTCATGTGAGACTTACCCGACTCTCACTCCAGGGACCAAAAAACAAGGTGCTCCATTTTTCTTATATCACTCGCCCCCCCAAAAAAACACCCTCCATCCCTCCCCTTTCCCTCCATCCCTCCCGACATCTCTCTTTCGCGCCGCCACCTCCATTGCCGCTGGTGAAATAGAGACCTGGTTCAAGCTCCATGTGGTTGGATCACATTACCGTGCCTATTTCTAGGGGGAGAGTTTCAAGGCCAAACCTCTTGGTTAGAGAAAATGGACCCGGCTGAAGGATGTGGATGGTTGAACTGTGCAAACACGTAGCTTTTTTTTGTGTTACTGCTGAGGAAAGACAGACAGACAGACAGACAGACAGACAGACAGACAGACAGACAGACAGACAGACAGACAGACAGACAGACAGACAGACAGACAGACAGACAGACAGACAGACAGACAGACAGACAGACAGACAGACAGACAGACAGACAGACAGACAGACAGACAGACAGACAGACAGACAGAGACAGACCTAAGGGTTGCTCAGACAGTTAGGCCCCAATGTGCTACGGTCTACAGTAAGACAGAGTCCATGTGCCGCAGTTTTTTTTGTGAGGGATCTGCGGGTTCCTTGGAGTTATACAGGGTAATGGATGAGAGGGCAACCAGAGACCCCTGTCTGGAACACATACTGTAGCAGGGTGGGGGATTAGGATGAGGGGAAACAAACTAGGTTAAATGGTTTCATAACATAGCTTACAAACTTTACAGTGCAGGTTTGTTCAGTTGTCAGAGCAATTTGTGGTTCAGTGAGAGTGTATTTGTTTTTCGGTTCTATTGTGGTTCAGTTATATCAGAGTGTCTTTGTCTTGTGGTTGAGTTGTGTGTTTAATTTGTGGTTCAGTTATATCAGAGTGTCTTTGCCTTGTGGTTGAGTTGCGTGTTTCATTTTCATTTGTGGTCCAGTTGCATCAGTGTGTGTGTGTGTGTGTGTGTGTGTGTGTGTGTGTGTGTGTGTGTGTGTGTGTGTGTGTGTGTGTGTGTGTGTGTGTGTGTGTGTGTGTGTGTGTGTGTGTGTGTGTGTGTGTGTGTGTGTGTGTGTGTGTGTGTGTGTGTGTGTCTCTGACTTGCAGGGGGAGTCGGGAGACCTGGGGATGGTTGGCTTCACTGGTTTTCCAGGACCTAAGGTGAGTCAGAGGCTCTGGGAGCTTACCACAGACATTGATCACCCTCGCCTGCTCTCAATGAGCTATTCTATTCCCTCCACTGGCAAATAAAAAGGGTTGTTATAAACAAAAGACTGTGTTCTGGGTTTTTCATAGGGACCAAATGGAGATTTGGGTTTCAAAGGCATACCTGGTCCTAAAGGTCCTCTTGGCATTCTGGTAAGTACAGCATTAGCACTTACTGTTGCAACACATTATGTATATACGTGGTGTGAGTGATGTATATACGGGGTTATATATGTATATACGTGGTGTGTGTGCTGTATATGCGTGGTGTGTGTGCTGTATATACATGGTTATATATGTATATACGTGGTTATATATGTATATACGTGGTTATATATGTATATACGTGGTTATATATGTATATACGTCGTTATATATGTATATACGTCGTTATATATGTATATACGTGGTTATATATGTATATACGTGGTGTGTGTGCTGTATATACGTGGTTATATATGTATATACGTGGTTATATATGTATATACGTGGTTATATATGTATATACGTGGTTATATATGGATATACGTGGTGTGTGTGTTGTATATACGTGGTTATATATGTATATACGTGGTTATATATGTATATACGTGGTTATATATGTATATACGTGGTGTGTGTGCTGTATATACGTGGTTATATATGTATATACGTGGTTATATATGTATATACGTGGTTATATATGTATATACGTGGTGTGTGTGCTGTATATACGTGGTTATATATGTATATACGTGGTTATATATGTATATACATGGTGTGTGTGCTGTATATACGTGGTTATATATGTATATACGTGGTGTGTGTGTTGTATATACGTGGTTATATATGTATATACGTGGTTATATATGTATATACGTGGTTATATATGTATATACGTGGTGTGTGTGTTGTATATACGTGGTTATATATGTATATACGTGGTTATATATGTATATACGTGGTTATATATGTATATACGTGGTTATATATGTATATACGTGGTTATATATGTATATACGTGGTTATATATGTATATACGTGGTGTGTGCTGTATATACGTGGTTATATATGTATATACGTGGTTATATATGTATATACGTGGTGTGTGTGTTGTATATACGTGGTTATATATGTATATACGTGGTTATATATGTATATACGTGGTGTGTGTGCTGTATATACGTGGTGTGTGTGCTGTATATACGTGGTTATATATGTATATACGTGGTGTGTGTGTTGTATATACGTGGTGTGTGTGTTGTATATACGTGGTTATATTTGTATATACGTGGTTATATTTGTATATACGTGGTTATATATGTATATACGTGGTGTGTGTGTTGTATATACGTGGATATATTTGTATATACGTGGTTATATATGTATATACATGGTTATATATGTATATACGTGGTGTGTGTGTTATATATACGTGGTGTGTGTGCTGTATATACGTGGTTATATATGTATATACGTGGTTATATATGTATATACGTGGTTATATATGTATATACGTGGTGTGTGTGTTGTATATACGTGGTTATATATGTATATACGTGGTGTGTGTGCTGTATATACGTGGTTATATATGTATATACGTGGTTATATATGTATATACGTGGTGTGTGTGTTGTATATACGTGGTTATATATGTATATACGTGGTGTGTGTGTTGTATATACGTGGTTATATATGTATATATACGTGGTTATATATGTATATACGTGGTTATATATGTATATACGTGGTGTGTGTGTTGTATATACGTGGTGTGTGTGTTGTATATACGTGGTTATATATGGATATACGTGGTTATATATGTATATACGTGGTTATATATGTATATATGTGGTGTGTGTGCTGTATATACGTGGTTATATATGTATATACGTGGTTATATATGTATATACGTGGTGTGTGTGTTGTATATACGTGGTTATATATGTATATACGTGGTGTGTGTGCTGTATATACGTGGTTATATATGTATATACGTGGTGTGTGTGTTGTATATACGTGGTTATATATGTATATACGTGGTGTGTGTGTTGTATATACGTGGTTATATATGTATATACGTGGTTATATATGTATATACGTGGTTATATATGTATATACGTGGTAATATATGTATATACGTGGTGTGTGTGTTGTATATACGTGGTGTGTGTGTTGTATATACGTGGTTATATATGGATATACGTGGTTATATATGTATATACGTGGTGTGTGTGCTGTATATACGTGGTGTGTGTGCTGTATATACGTGGTTATATATGTATATACGTGGTTATATATGTATATACTTGGTAATATATGTATATACGTGGTGTGTGTGCTGTATATATGTGGTTATATATGTATATACGTGGTTATATATGTATATACGTGGTTATATATGTATATACGTGGTGTGTGTGCTGTATATACGTGGTTATATATGTATATACGTGGTTATATATGTATATACGTGGTGTGTGTGTTGTATATACGTGGTTATATATGTATATACGTGGTTATATATGTATATACGTGGTGTGTGTGTTGTATATACGTGGTTATATATGTATATACGTGGTTATATATGTATATACGTGGTTATATATGTATATACGTGGTGTGTGTGTTGTATATACGTGGTTATATATGTATATACGTGGTGTGTGTGTTGTATATACGTGGTGTGTGTGCTGTATATACGTGGTTATATATGTATATACGTGGTTATATATGTATATACGTGGTGTGTGTGTTGTATATACGTGGTGTGTGTGTTGTATATACGTGGTTATATATGTATATACGTGGTGTGTGTGCTGTATATACGTGGTTATATATGTATATACGTGGTTATATATGTATATACGTGGTTATATATGTATATACGTGGTGTGTGTGTTGTATATACGTGGTTATATATGTATATACGTGGTGTGTGTGTTGTATATACGTGGTTATATATGTATATATGTGGTTATATATGTATATACGTGGTGTGTGTGTTGTATATACGTGGTTATATATGGATATACGTGGTTATTTATGTATATACGTGGTTATATATGTATATACGTGGTGTGTGTGCTGTATATAAGTGGTTATATATGTATATACGTGGTTATATATGTATATACGTGGTTATATATGTATATACGTGGTTATATATGTATATACTTGGTAATATATGTATATACGTGGTGTGTGTGCTGTATATACGTGGTTATATATGTATATATGTGGTTATATATGTATATACGTGGTGTGTGTGTTGTATATACGTGGTTATATATGTATATACGTGGTGTGTGTGCTGTATATACGTGGTTATATATGTATATATGTGGTTATATATGTATATACGTGGTTATATATGTATATACGTGGTTATATATGTATATACTTGGTAATATATGTATATACGTGGTGTGTGTGCTGTATATACGTGGTTATATATGTATATATGTGGTTATATATGTATATACGTGGTGTGTGTGTTGTATATACGTGGTTATATATGTATATACGTGGTTATATATGTATATACGTGGTGTGTGTGCTGTATATACGTGGTTATATATGTATATACGTGGTTATATATGTATATACGTGGTGTGTGTGCTGTATATACGTGGTGTGTGTGCTGTATATATGTGGTTATATTTGTATATACGTGGTTATATATGTATATACGTGGTGTGTGTGTTGTATATACGTGGTTATATTTGTATATACGTGGTTATATATGTATATACGTGGTTATATTTGTATATACGTGGTGTGTGTGTTGTATATACGTGGTTATATTTATATATACGTGGTTATATATGTATATACGTGGTTATATATGTATATACGTGGTGTGTGTGTTGTATATACGTGGTGTGTGTGCTGTATATACGTGGTTATATATGTATATACGTGGTTATATATGTATATACGTGGTGTGTGTGTTGTATATACGTGGTTATATATGTATATACGTGGTGTGTGTGTTGTATATACGTGGTTATATATGTATATACGTGGTGTGTGTGCTGTATATACGTGGTTATATATGTATATACGTGGTTATATATGTATATACGTGGTGTGTGTGTTGTATATACGTGGTTATATATGTATATACGTGGTGTGTGTGTTGTATATACGTGGTGTGTGTGCTGTATATACGTGGTTATATATGTATATACGTGGTTATATATGTATATACGTGGTTATATATGTATATACGTGGTGTGTGTGTTGTATATACGTGGTTATATATGGATATACGTGGTGTGTGTGCTGTATATACGTGGTTATATATGTATATACGTGGTGTGTGTGCTGTATATACGTGGTTATATATGTATATACATGGTTATATATGTATATACGTGGTTATATATGTATATACATGGTTATATATGTATATACGTGGTTATATTTGTATATACGTGTTTATATATGTATATACGTGGTGCTGATCTCTCCTCTATGTGTCTGTTTCAGGGTTTCAGTGGACCTGTTGGTCCAGAAGGGATGATTGGCCCAATGGGGAAACCTGTAGGTCCAGTGTGTGTGAGCACGTGTCCATGTGTGTGCTTGTGCAAAATGTCTATCTGCCAATTTGACTCTGTACACAGTGACTGCACGCATGTGAGAGACAGGTTAAATGATCCGTTCTGAGATTGATCCTTTCTCTGTGTTGATGTGTTGCTATTTGTTTTGAACGGTAACATTATTTAACTAGGCAAGTCAGTTAAGAACAAATTCTTATTTACCATGACGACCTACTGGGGAACAGTGGGTTCTGGGCAGAACGACAGATTTTTTTTACCTTGTCATCTCAGGGATTTGATCCAGCAACCTTTCGGTTACTGGCCCAACGCTCTAACCACTAGGCTCCCTCCCGCTTCAACTGTCTGTAACTGTCAGGCCAAAATATACCAAAATGAATTGATAGTCCGCTCTGTTGTCAAAGTCAGACATCTTTCTAGGCTAGAGAGAGCGAGCGTGTGAATTCTGGACTCCTCAGCCATAAACTATAAATCAATCAAGGTCAAACCTCAGGTGTTCGTTTCCATCATTTTGTATGTGATCTGTCCAATCTAGTCACACTTACTTGGTGGTGTGTTACAGGTCTGTTTACTTGTGTTTTATATGAGGGGCTACAGGAATAAAAGAGTTAAAAGAGCAACAACTGTATTCAAAAGTCCTATTCTCTCTTTCAAAGGGGCCGAGGGGGCCAAAGGGAAGCCACGGGGAATTGGTGAGAAATCTGCATGGTCATATAATCCATTACACTCAGTAAGCATCAGGAAAACCACAAGTTGATGTGTAGGTGTTTAAATGGTCAACTAAAGATGACACCTCCTGCACAGTACGCGTGTGTAGACAAATGATCCCATTGATTCCGTGACCTTGTTTGCTTCGCGTGAACTTGCGTGACGGTCAGAGGTATTCCGAGGTTAAAAGCAGACGGCCACAGTGCCTGGGCAGGATCATGAGGAAGGTAGCTGTTGCAGAGTGATTTCCAGTGCACAGCGAGCCACGCATGGGGCCTTACTGTACTTTCTGCCTCTCATGTAAACAGTGTGCAGGAAATGCTGTGTCATAGTGTTGGCGCTGGGATCTTCTGTGGGGGTTATTGTATATACTGTTCTCTATTACGGCTCTCACTCTGCCAAGTGAACTGTTTTAAGCTTCTCAGACTCATAGACAGTTGCACACACAGTAGAGAGAGACACACACACTAATAAGAAGCAGCTGCCCTGCCGAAGGCTGCTGCCGCTGCTGCTGTTGGAGTGGTGTGGTGTCAGTTCCCTCATCAGCCAGTGGGGGCGATAGAGCTCCATTACAGAAACACAAGCAGAGGCCCAGATACTGACTGCAGCTCTTCAACTCTTCTGACTGTACTTCAGGATTATGTAATGATAGGATTTGTTTAAAACAGGTATATATATATCAAAAGTATCATGTTTATATCAACACATATTCAATCTTTGTGTGAAGTTGATAGAGTACTGCAGGTGCATCAGATATGCTAAACATTGTGTTGTCATTGCTTGGATGCCATTGTAACACCGTGATGTTGTGTTTGTTTCTCAGGGACCCCAGGGACCACAGGGACATCCAGGTCCCAGAGTAAGTGTTCCCCTTCCATTACTACATTATGTCCTAACCTCTCTTAGTGAGGTGGTAGAATTGAGGTTAGAGAGGTGGGCCGGTAGCCGTAGGGCTGCCAGTTTAAACTCCCAAGCTGCCTGTGGGGAGTGATCCGGCAGCCAGTGAGTTACCAGCTTCAATGTCCCTTTATACTAACCTACCGGAGTTGTGTTTGCTTGACAGTTCTGTTTATTTTGTGTTTCTGTCCAAATACGGTGTGTGTTCTCTCTCCCAGGGTCTCCCAGGTGCTCCTGGCCTGGCTGTAAGTATCCTGTCTGACTCACCGATGGTCAATCAATTACATCAACTTTAATAGATCATTTCTCTTTGTCTGGAAGCCACTGTTTAGCCATTGCATATCTTACATCCATTATGTCAGCTATTTATGTAGGTGACTTATAGTCCGTTATAAACACTCAGGCCAACGTTTCTATATTGACGTTATTCACCTAAACAAAACTGTTCCTGTTGGTTACGGGTGCACTTGTCACGTAGAGATTAGAGGAGAGGTCAGGTATGGGTGTGTGGGGGCAGTTGCACTGAAGTTGTCAGACCTCATTGCCAGAAGGACTGGCGGAGGTGTTTAGCTGGCTTAGAGAGAATAGCAGGAAGACAGGATAGGGTACGGGCAAGGTATCTTGCTGAGTTTCACACAAAATCTGTCCATCAGAAATCTGGAGTGTGTCAAATATGCTCGCCCTAAGGCATTTCTCTCTCTCTCTCTCTCTCTCTCTCTCTCTCTCTCTCTCTCTCTCTCTCTCTCTCTCTCTCTCTCTCTCTCTCTCTCTCTCTCTCTGTCTCTGTCTCTGTCTCTGTCTCTCTCTGTCTCTCTCTCTCTCTGTCTCTCTCTCTCTCTGTCTCTCTCTCTCTGTCTCTCTCTCTCTCTCTCTCTCTCTCTCTCTGTCTCTCTCTCTGTCTCTCTCTCTCTCTGTCTCTCTCTCTGTCTCTCTCTCTGCCTGTCTGTCTCTCTCTCTCGGTCTCTCTCTCTCTGTGTATCTCTCTCTCTCTCTCTCTCTCTCTCTCTCTCTCTGTGTATCTCTCTAACCCCCCCCCCCACACTCTCTCTCAGTCTCTGTCCTAGGCTTGGTGCCAGCCTAAGCTTAGATAAGGCTTTTGAAGGAATGGGAAGAAGCAACAGTCTCATGGCTGCAGGGCCAGCGGTAGCATAGTAGCATACCGTATATTATCTGTGTGGCCTTTCCTTCCCTGTCTGAGCTGCTTTCAACAGCCATTTAGAACTATAACCATGAAATGAAAACAGCAAAGCTGAAATGTCATTGCATTTCTGTTTAAGCAATATGTACACTACGTGGTAATCAGGGAGGGACTTTTAATAACATTGATTAATATTCCCCCACTACTTTGAAGAATTTGTAGATTTGTTGATACAGGTCCTGGTGTACTGCTCTTCTATGCGAATAAACTGCATTTGTTGGTGTTGTGTCCTCAGAGACGAATCGAGTATAACTCTCCGTTGGAGTCCAATGGTGCCTTAAGGACAGAGGTAAAGCACTCAACCTATTTTAAAATGAGATAACTGTAGTCAACATCCACTGTATATACAGTCACTGTTAAGTGTTGATTTTACAATAAATATTAACAAAAATCTTTCTGTTCTTTTCTTTTGCTATTTTATACTCTGCCTTTCCACATGTACAAAAAAAACACTTTGCTTGGCACACATCATAAAAACATCAATGCAACTTTTCCAAAACATCTTATGTCATGGGCTTACTGTGGATGAGTATGAGTTGTGTTTCTGTGCATGCACACTTGTGTTTCTGTGCATGCACACTTGTGTTTCTGTGCATGCACACTTGTGTTTCTGTGCATGCACACTTGTGTTTCTGTGCATGCACACTTGTGTTTCTGTGCATGCACACTTGTGTTTCTGTGCATGCACACTTGTGGTTCTGTGCATGCACACTTGTGGTTCTGTGCATGCACACTTGTGGTTCTGTGCATGCACACTTGTGTTGCTGTGCATGCACACTTGTGGTTCTGTGCATGCACACTTGTGTTGCTGTGCATGCACACTTGTGTTTCTGTGCATGCACACTTGTGGTTCTGTGCATGCACACTTGTGGTTCTGTGCATGCACACTTGTGTATGCATGTGTCTGCATGTATTCATGTGTGATCCACTGCGTGCGTGTTCTATCCACGTGTCCATGCTTTGGTTTGGCTTTCTCTATGGCTTTGTCCTCTAACCTCTTCCTTTGCTGCAAAACTATGGCCTGTGTGAACTATGCTAACCTTGCTAACCTAGACCTACCAGAACACCGAGATGTCCCTCCCAGACCACAACGCAGAGATCTTTAAGACCCTGCGCTACCTGAGCGGTGTGATCGAGAGCATGAAGAAGCCGTTGGGAACCCGGGAGAACCCAGCACGGTTCTGTACGGACCTGTTGGACTGCCAACACCAGCTCTCTGATGGTGAAAACCTCCCAAAACTGCTTCACAGAACTTTATCCAGATGTCAAGGGACACTTTGTCCCAATCTCCATCAATCAACGTTCTATGAATAATCTACAAACGTCTATTTAGTTAGAATAGCAAGTATTTGTTATTCGTATGACTGTGTTCTTTCTCTCTGGGGTTGGGTGTTTGCGGTGCCTATAGGACTGTTCTGGATCGACCCTAACCTGGGATGTCAGTCAGACGCCATTGTGGTCTTTTGTAACTTCACTGCGGGCGGGCAGACTTGTCTCCACCCAGTAGCTTCTAACAAGGTAACCGAGCGCTGCACTCCCGATACTGCACTCCCATCATCACAGGGCCTCCAGCAGATCCATAGCCGTATTCGTTCAAAAGACCAATATTTTTTTATTTTCTTCTCCTAGGTTTTAAAGTTGAACACATTTACATGTGCCAGGTTGCAATGGCACAACCACAGGGGCACAGGGGCACAGGGACACAGGGACACAGGGGCATTTCCACTAACACATCTGTCCTTCTTTTCCTCTGCAAACCTCAGCAGTAATGTACAAGTTTTTTTTTGTTTTTGTCCATTTTTATTGCCACTTTCATGCGAAATGGCCATGAATTTCCAGCTGGTGCCATCACCGTTTCCTTGATTCCCGTCACATCTGCACAAACACACATTGATGTTGACAACCTTGTGTGTGTGTGTGTGTGTGTGTGTGTGTGTGTGTGTGTGTGTGTGTGTGTGTGTGTGTGTGTGTGTGTGTGTGTGTGTGTGTGTGTGTGTGTGTGTGTGTGTGTGTGTGTGTGTGTGTGTGTGTGTGTGTGTGTTTACATATTAAACGACCACACGTCGAAACGGTTTGTGGGTTTTATGAAATGCACGTCCCTTTATTGAATGTAATATGATGCCTTGTCCTTCGATGTTGCTGATGTAGCCTGGAAACGAGAGAAACGCCGGTGGAGAGTTCGCCGAATTTACCGTTTCTTATCACGCCTTTTGTTATCAATGTCACTATTCAAGTGAGGTTTCGGTAATCGCTGTGTAAAGTTAAAAGAATTGTTTGCAAACGTAGCCTCCTGCTGTGACGTGAGGTTATCCATTATGTCAACCATATACTCAAGTGGCCGTTCTAACAATCAAAAGAAAAGTCTTCAAAAAATCGAAGGCAGCTGGGAGGAGGCAAGATCAGGTGGGACCATTCTAGCCAATGAGAGGGCAGACATGCGTGTGAACAACAGGCACAACTCTGATATAAAGTTTTTTTTTTTCTCAAAGTTGCTGGGATGTGTACAGTTTTCCGCCGGCATCACCTCACCGCCGTAAATAAACACCCTCATTCTGTGTTTGCACCGTGTCAAAGTGTCTGCCCTCTTCACTGGAGCCTCCACCACTAGAGCAGCCTCTGTTACCGTGTGTGTGATAAAAAAGAATCAGTGAGAGTTTACGAAATATTGGGAAGTTCTTTTGTCTGTGCACTCGATATGGTACATTTCTCCCCCAGACACAGTAGATTTTCAGCATCATTTTAGAAAGCTGAGCTAACACACTGCTTGATGTGTACCAATGGTCACCATAGCCATACTGCAACGGCTTTCTTCTGTGGACGAAGGATCGGACCAAAGCGCAGCGTGGTTAGAGTTCAACATGTTTAATAAAGACCATAAATGTGAACACTACAAAATATAAAGACAACAAACGTGAAACCACGAAACAGTCCAATCTGGTGCATAGACACAAAGACAGAAGACAACCACCCACAAAACCCAACACAAAACAGGCTGCCTAAATATGGTTCCCAATCAGAGACAATGACTAACACCTGCCTCTGATTGAGAACCATCAGGCCAAACATAGAAATGGGAAAACTAGACACACAACATAGAATGCCCACTCAGCTCACGTCCTGACCAACACTAAAACAAAGAAAACACAAAAGAACTGTGGTCAGAACGTGACACATACATACCAATGTCTTCCATCATATCAGGATGCTTTTTTCCATGAATAAAGTCAGTCATGTCCAGCAGTAGTTTCCTAACCTTGTCTGTCTTGAAACCCATTACAGAGGCTTAGATAAATGGAAAGAAACCGTTGAATCATTAGGTATTCTTCTACTGCAGCCAAATGTTTGACTCATTGTGCAGCAAGAACCCTGTACTTTGGTTAATAACACAGACTGGAATATTCCTCATTGTAAATGAGAGAGAGAGAGCGATACATTAGCAGATACTCCCCGTCCATTCTCCATCCCCTAACCTTCTCTTGCTTGCCCCACAGCTTTCGTTCGGGGTACATAAGGTCCAAATGAAGTTCCTCCACCTTCTGAGCACAGAGGCCAGTCAGGACATCACCTTCCACTGTCTGAGTGATCTGCCCCTCAGCCCCACGGACACCTACAGTGCTAACGGCCCAGGACAGGAGCACCGGGACAGACCACCGAGGTTCAAGGGATGGAACGGACAGATGTTTGAGGCAGACACACTACTTGAACCTCTACCAGACGAGTGCAAGGTAAGGAGCCGGAGGGAGGAAGAGATATCAAAATAAAATGTTATTTATCACATGGCCGAACACAACAGGTGAGTGGAATGCTTACTTACAAAGCCCTTAACGAACAATGCATTTAAAATAAAATAAAAGGTGTGAGTTAAGAAAGTATTTAGTAAATAAACTAAAGTGAGAAAAAAAAAGTAACACAGTAAAATAACAATAATGAGGGAAGCTTATATACCAAGTCGATGTGCGGGGGTTAGTCAAGGTCATTTGTACATGTAAGTCAATGTGCGGGGGTTAGTCAAGGTCATTTGTACATGTAAGTCAATGTGCGGGGTCAAGGTCATTTGTACATGTAAGTCAATGTGCGGGGTCAAGGTCATTTGTACATGTAAGTCAATGTGCGGGGGTTAGTCAAGGTCATTTGTACATGTAAGTCAATGTGCGGGGTCAAGGTCATTTGTACATGTAAGTCAATGTGCGGGGTCAAGGTCATTTGTACATGTAAGTCAATGTGCGGGGGTTAGTCAAGGTCATTTGTACATGTAAGTCAATGTGCGGGGGTTAGTCAAGGTCATTTGTACATGTAAGTCAATGTGCGGGGGTTAGTCAAGGTCATTTGTACATGTAAGTCAATGTGCGGGGTCAGTCAAGGTCATTTGTACATGTAAGTCAATGTGCGGGGTCAAGGTCATTTGTACATGTAAGTCAATGTGCGGGGGTTAGTCAAGGTCATTTGTACATGTAAGTCAATGTGCGGGGGTTAGTCAAGGTCATTTGTACATGTAAATCAATGTGCGGGGGTTAGTCAAGGTCATTTGTACATGTAAGTCAATGTGCGGGGTCAAGGTCATTTGTACATGTAAGTCAATGTGCGGGGTCAAGGTCATTTGTACATGTAAGTCAATGTGGGGGTTAGTCAAGGTCATTTGTACATGTAAGTCAATGTGCGGGGGTTAGTCAAGGTCATTTGTACATGTAAGTCAATGTGCGGGGGTTAGTCAAGGTCATTTGTACATGTAAGTCAATGTGCGGGGGTTAGTCAAGGTCATTTGTACATGTAAGTCAATGTGCGGGGGTTAGTCAAGGTCATTTGTACATGTAAGTCAATGTGCGGGGGTTAGTCAAGGTCATTTGTACATGTAAGTCAATGTGCGGGGTCAAGGTCATTTGTACATGTAAGTCAATGTGCGGGGTCAAGGTCATTTGTACATGTAAGTCAATGTGCGGGGGTTAGTCAAGGTCATTTGTACATGTAAGTCAATGTGCGGGGTCAAGGTCATTTGTACATGTAAGTCAATGTGCGGGGTCAAGGTCATTTGTACATGTAAGTCAATGTGCGGGGTTAGTCAAGGTCATTTGTACATGTAAGTCAATGTGCGGGGGTTAGTCAAGGTCATTTGTACATGTAAGTCAATGTGCGGGGGTTAGTCAAGGTCATTTGTACATGTAAGTCAATGTGCGGGGTCAAGGTCATTTGTACATGTAAGTCAATGTGCGGGGTCAAGGTCATTTGTACATGTAAGTCAATGTGCGGGGGTTAGTCAAGGTCATTTGTACATGTAAGTCAATGTGCGGGGGTTAGTCAAGGTCATTTGTACATGTAAGTCAATGTGCGGGGGTTAGTCAAGGTCATTTGTACATGTAAGTCAATGTGCGGGGGTTAGTCAAGGTCATTTGTACATGTAAATCAATGTGCGGGGGTTAGTCAAGGTCATTTGTACATGTAAGTCAATGTGCGGGGTCAAGGTCATTTGTACATGTAAGTCAATGTGCGGGGTCAAGGTCATTTGTACATGTAAGTCAATGTGCGGGGTCAAGGTCATTTGTACATGTAAGTCAATGTGCGGGGGTTAGTCAAGGTTATTTGTACATGTAAGTCAATGTGCGGGGGTTAGTCAAGGTCATTTGTACATGTAAGTCAATGTGCGGGGGTTAGTCAAGGTCATTTGTACATGTAAGTCAATGTGCGGGGGTTAGTCAAGGTCATTTGTACATGTAAGTCAATGTGCGGGGGTTAGTCAAGGTCATTTGTACATGTAAGTCAATGTGCGGGGTCAAGGTCATTTGTACATGTAAGTCAATGTGCGGGGTTAGTCAAGGTCATTTGTACATGTAAGTCAATGTGCGGGGTCAAGGTCATTTGTACATGTAAGTCAATGTGCGGGGTCAAGGTCATTTGTACATGTAAGTCAATGTGCGGGGGTTAGTCAAGGTCATTTGTACATGTAAGTCAATGTGCGGGGGTTAGTCAAGGTCATTTGTACATGTACTGTAGGTAGGGGTAAAGTGACTATGCATAGATAATAAACAGTGAGTAGCAGCAGTGTAAAAACAAAGGTGTTTCAATGTAAATAGTCCGGGTGGCCATTTGATTAATTGTTCAGCAGTCTTATGGCTTGGGGGTAGAAGCTGCTAAGGACCTAGACATGACGCTCTGGTACCAGAGAGAACATTCTATGGATCGGGTGACTGGAGTCTTTGACAAGTTTTTGGGCCTTCCTCTAACACCGCCTAGTATATAGGTCCTGGATGGCAGGAAGCTTGTTACGCACTACGCTCTGAATGTTTCTTTCACCTCAGAACTGGGTGTGTATTCATAAATCATCTCAAAGTAGCATTGCTGATCTAGGATCAGGTCCTCCCTGACCATGTAATCTTATTCATTATAACTAAAAACGGATCCTAGATCAGCATTAACCATTGTGTGTCAGTTGCTTCATATTGTATATTTTCCCTTCTAGATCCAAGATGGCAGCTGGCACCAGTCACGCTTCTTCTTCCATACTCAGGACAGCTACGAGCTCCCCATCGTAGACATACAGGAACCACCATTGTCACAGCCCAATCACCTGCTACACCTCGAGGTGGGACCTGTCTGCTTTCTGTGAGGTCATCCATCGCCAGCCTGCCTGTCCAAAATATGAACTATGAAAAAACCATTAAGCAACCCAAAATGTCTGCTCCCCAAACCAAAGAGAATGTAATCCCAAGCGGAGTTGGTCAGGTCTACTCCCCCACATGGTGACAAACACCCTGTTCAATCGATGGTAGACATTTGCGGAAGAACTCAATCCATAGGAAACTAGACCATCTTAGTGTAATATGGCTGCAGGAGAGCAGTGTATGCAAATATCTGTAATAAATGTATAACGTGTGTCTGTTTTTTTTTGTTTTGTTTTTCAAAAGTTGCTTGGGTTCATTGGAAAGTTGGTCCCTGCACTCAAGATAGGACTCATCCACACGACACCCTCCAAAAACTCAAATCCCGTACCTCCCTTTCCTCCTCCTCCCCCATATACACCCTTTCATCCATCAGAAGGGGCCTAGCTATCCGGAGGAAAGCTCCATGGCCTTTGTGGCAGGAACACTGTCCAACCAAAACGTTCTAAGAGTGCAATGGCTTGTGGGTTAAGCGTGAGAGATTTCATATTGCAACGTAAATCGAAGGTCAACCACCAGTTCGGGCAGCCATTTTTTTAAAATTCACATTTGAATTATGTTTGAATCTGTTGAACAACAAGGCTGGACGTTTACACCTTGGCTGTGTCCAAAATGTCACCCTATTCTCTATGTAATGCATTTGGTTTAACTTAGGGCCCATAGAGCTCAACCACAGTGCACTACTGTATATAGGGAATAGACTTCTATTTTCGGACACAGCCCTAGACAGATGGTGCTCTACTTCCTGCTTGTATACCCTCTTAGAATAGGTGCTCGTGTCAAGTTATGTTTTGTCTTTACAAGTTGTATGTACCGGTTACATCAAGATCTGTATCGGTTGTAAGAGTACTTATTTGAAATTTGGTCATTTCTACAGTAATTTATATGAACCATCTGTTGATGAATTCCATATTGTTTTGCTTTAGGTGGTAACTTATCATTGGTGCTGCAACAGAAACAAGAGCTTGAGACATCAGTGAGTTGCGAGACAATTTTCCGGTGTATATTTTGACATTATTATGGTTGGTTATTTATATCCTTTTGTTTTTGTTCACATTACTTGTACCCCAATAAATTATACTCTCAGAGATCTATTTGGTCAACTCCAAACTCAGTCCAAATAAGTATTTATGTCAAAATGTGTACTTGTATACTGTGTACACACATTATGTCTATGTTCATTGTATGCGTTTATGTACTCTACAGTGGGGGTTGATAGGTCGTACTGGCAGCTAGCATAGGCCAGAGCCAGAAGACATATGAAAAAGCAATGATCTTGTTCTTTATGCTACATTAAACATAGTGTAATTAAAAAAGTAAACATTGAACATGTGTAAACATGAAATATGTTGACATTAAATAAATGAAAAGGCCCAGTACAGTCAAAAACTAGATTCTCCTGTGTTTTATATGTATATTTCCACTCTGAGGTTGGAGAAATGCTGTGAAATTCTGAAAATGATTATTGATCCTGCCCCTTTAATGTAAGAGCTGTTTGCCAAGACTGTTTTAGTGGGGATGGAGTTTTGGCCTTCCATGGTGACATCACCATGTGGTAAATGAGTTAATAGACCAATCAGAAAGAGAGTTACAAACCTCTCTGCCAATAACATCTAGTTTTCAGTTTTCTCCACTCAAACCAATTCCAGACAGTTCTAGCAACATTCCTGCTTGGAAAATTTCCCTTTGCTAAAGAAGCTTTTTTGTTTATTTTTGTCGCCATTTTACTATAGTCATCTTTTTACTTAACCTATTGAGATAGGAAGAACTGTTTTTTAAAATTACGTTGAACATGTGCTCTTTTTGACAATGTTAAAATGAGGTGAAAATGTTTTTTGGACCAATTGTTAGAATGACCCAACAGTATATATGTATAATGAAGTCCAACAGTGACCTGGTTAAAAACTACCCTCGAACGAACCATCCTCATCTCGCGAGCTCCCATTCTGTTTCGATACACGAATACCGTGCCTTAGACCAATACACTAGTCTAAGGCACTGTATCGCAGTGCTAGCTGTGCCACCAGAGACTCTGGGTTCGAGCCCAGGCTCTGTCGCAACCGACCACGACCGGGAGGTCCATGGGGCGACGCACAATTGGCCTAGCGTCATCCGGGTTAGGGAGAGTTTGGCCGATATCCTTATCTCATCGCGCACTAGCGACTCCTGTGGCGGACTGGGCACAGTGCATGCTGACCAGGTCGCTAGGTGTACGGTGTTTCCTCTGACACATTGGTGCGGCTGGCTTCCGGGTTGGAAGTGTTAAGAAGCAGTGCGGCTTGGTTGGGTTGTGTTTCGGAGGACGTATGGCTCTTGACCTTCGTCTCTCCTGAGCCCGTACGGGAGTTGTAGCGATGAGACAAGACAGTAACTACTAACAATTGGATACCACAATTTTGGGGAGAAAAAAGGGGCAATAAAAAACTGCAACTGGAGAAAACTGCTTCTCTATCATAAACAGTGCAACTTACATTTACATCAAACTTCCCTCATAAAGTTAGTATTATTTTAGTCCAACACACCCCACTGTTATTGAATTACTAAATCAGTTTTTCATTGGAATAGTTTGAATTCTTGACACCATCTCTCCCAGTTCCAGTAACAGTGAAACCTTGCTGGAAGCTGTATACTGCAGATGCTGGTAACAAGGAGAGTCACTGTTCAAGGAAACCTCTTTTTCTGGGGGTTCTGCCCGGGAAACTGATGACTAACAGAGAGAGAGAGAGAGAGAGAGAGTGTGTGTGTGTGTGTGTGTGTGTGTGTGTGTGTGTGTGTGTGTGTGTGTGTGTGTGTGTGTGTGTGTGTGTGTGTGTGTGTGTGTGTGTGTCTGTGATCCTTTCAGCAGGGGACACTCGGCACCATGTTACCCACTATCCTTACAATAGCTGAATGGTCATCTGCAACTTTACAATATTTTGAAACTTTGAAACTCGTCTTTGGAAATCTATCTTGGTTAGCCTGCTTTGTTCATATAATATTTTGTATTTACATAAAATATTCTATTTTCCATTTGACCAATAATTAGTTTATTCAACAAAAGTAGGCTATGTAGAAGGATAATGTTTTACTCAGTATCTTTCCCTGCTTTCGCTAAGTGACATGCAATCAGAGCACATTTTAGAACACACAAATGAACTGTACTAATCTCAAATCGGGTGGTCATTGAAGGGTCCCTTTTTTATTATAATGGGCTTCACTGATTTATCAGATATCTGCTCACCGGGCTCCTTCTATATTGTTACATTTCCTATTTAAAATCATGCACGTAATCTGTACATCACCAAGTCTAATCACTTGGGCTTTTCTTCCATTACAAATGTAAATGTTTTCTAAGACACAAAAGCTGATGTTCCTTTAAAAAAATATATATTACACTAGCAGGGACAACACAAAACTGTTGAGGACCTCCGCAAACCCTGTGTTACCATGGATAGGGGACGAAGCAAATAAACCACGAGAAACAAAATGCCAGATTTCTCTTGAGCTAGAGAGTGAGAACATTTTCGATTCAGATGTTGGATATTGTTTGACCCACCTTCGTTGCACTTGTCTTACTTGTCCTTACTAAGATACAAGAAAAACAATGCATCTTTTGTTATTGTATTTCCATTCGACATCAGTTCATCTCCCCTGGTGCAAGTCAATGTTTCTTGGAAAGGCTTTAGTTTTATAGTCAGCCTTAGTCCTCAGAACAACACTGCTCTTATTGGAATCCATCGGTCCGCACGCAGACACGCATGCACGCTGGTTGACAGACTAATATTCAGCATATTCAGAGAGAGAGCGAGATCTTCCACACATACCAACACCAGGGGGCCCTATTGTGCAATGTCAAGCCAAACCGGAAAGACGGTACGGTACAGTTCAGATTGTTTTGAGAGAGTTCAGGAGTGTTATGGCTTGGGGGTAAAAACCGTTGATAAGCCTTTTTGTCCTAGACTTGGCACTGCGGTACTGCTTGCCATGCGGTAGTAAAGAGAACAGTATATGACTGGGGTGGCTGGGGTCTTTGATAATTTTTAGGGCCTTCCTCTGACACCGCCTGGTGTAGAGGTTCTGGATGGCAGGCAGCTTAACCCCAGTGATGTATTGGGCCATACGCACTACCCTCTGTAGTGTCTTGTGGTCAGAGGCTGAGCAATTCCCGTACCAGGCAGTGATGCAACCAGCCAGGATGCTCCCGATATTACAGCTGTAGAACCTTTTTAGGATCTCAGGACCCATGCCAAATCTTTTTAGTTTCATGAGGGGGAATAGGCTTTGTCGTGGTGTGTTTGGACAATTGTAGTTTGTTGTTGATGTGGACACCAAGGAACTTGAAGCTCTCAACCTGCTCCACTACAGCCACATCGATGAGAATGGGGACGTGCTCGGCCCTCCTTTATCTGTAGTCCACAATCATCTCCTTAGTCTTTGTTACGTTGACGGATTGGTTGTTATTCTGGCACCTCCCGGCCAGGTCTTTGACCTCCATATAGGCTGTCTCGTCATTGTCGGTGATCAGGCCTACCACTGTTGTGTCGTATACAAAATGAATGATGGTGTTGGAGTCATGCCTGGCCATGCAGTCGTGTGTGAACAGGGAGTACAGAAGTGGACTGAGCACGCACCCCTGGGGAGCTCCATTGTTGAGGATCAGCGTGGCAGATGTGTTGCTACCTACCCTCACCACCTGGGGGCGGCCCGTCAGGAAGTCCAGGATCCAGTTGCAGAGGGAGGTGTTTAGTCCCAGGATCCTTAGCTTAGTGATGAACTTTGAGGGTACTATGGTGTTGAACGCTGAGCTGTAGTCAATGAATAGCATTCTTACATAAGTGTTCCTTTTGTCCAGGTGGGAATGGGCAGTGTGGAGTGCAATAGAGATTGCATCATCTGTGGATCTGTTTAGGTGGTATGCAAATGGGTGTTTCTGGGATAATGGTGTTGATGTGATCCATTGCCAACCTTTCAAAGCAATTCATGGCTACAGACATGAGTGCTACGGGTCTGTAGTCCTTTAGGCAGGTTGCCTTTGTTTTCTTGGAGACAGGGACTATGGTGATCTGCTTGAAACATGTTGGTATTACAGACTCAAATCAGGGACATGTTGAAAATGTCAGTGAAGACACCTGCCAGTTGGTCAGCACATGCCCGGAGCACACATCCTGGTAATCTGTCTGGCCCCACAGCCTTGTGTATGTTGACCTGTTTAAAGGTCTTACTCACATCGGATTCAAATAATATTACAACAGAGATCATACATGTAACGTTAGCTAGTGAGCCAGCAAGCCACCGTTTGCAAGCTAACTAACAGTATGCTTTAAACACTTTGAATAATTGTCATCAACTACGCTAAGTAGCATAACGCAACGGACAAAAAATCTTACTAGAAAGTATTCATATTCATGAAATCACAAGTGAAATATAGAGAAACACAGCTTAGCCTTTTGTTAATCACCCTGTCGTCTCAGATTTTGAAATTATGCTTTACAGCGAAAACAACACAAGCGTTTGTGTAAGTTTATCGATATACTAACAAAACATGTTTTCACTCACGAGACTCCCAGTCAGACAGCAAATGTTCCTTTTGTTCCATAAAGATATTTTTTTATATCCAAATACCTCCGTTAGTTTGATGCGTTATGCAAAGGAATCCACCGGAAATAGCGGTCACGACAACGCAGACAAAAATTCCAAATTATATCCATAATATCGACAGAAACATGGCAAACATTTTGAATAATCAATCCTCAAGGTGTTTTTAAAATATCTATTCGATAATATATCAACCGGGACAGTTGGCTTTTCACTAGGACCGGGAGGAAAAATGGCTACCTCTGTTTAGTGCAAAAATCACACTGAGAGCCAACAACTGACCACTTACGCAATGTGGACGTTTACGCTCATTCTTCAAAATAAAGGCCTGAAACTACGTCTAAAGGCTGTAGACACATTAGGGAAGCCACAGAAAAAGGAATCTGGTTGATATCCCTTTCAATGGGCAATAGGGATGCATAGAAAG
Organism: Oncorhynchus gorbuscha; assembly: GCF_021184085.1. Lineage (NCBI taxonomy): Eukaryota > Metazoa > Chordata > Actinopteri > Salmoniformes > Salmonidae > Oncorhynchus > Oncorhynchus gorbuscha. The sequence goes on from NC_060178.1 coordinate 48,370,185, forward strand.
ACAGGGGTTTCAAAATAAGAGTCACTTCCTGATTGGATTTTTCTCAGGATTTTGCCTGCAATATCAGTTCTGTTATACTCACAGACAACATTTTTACAGTTTTGTAAACTTTAGAGTGTTTTCTATCCTAAGCTGTCAATATATGTATATGCATATTCTAGCATCTGGAGAAATAGGCCGTTTACTTTGGGAACGTTATTTTTCTAAAAATAAAAATAGTGCCCCCTAGCTACAAGAGGTTAACTTGACTTTCGGACAAAATTTTAAACGTATATCTGGAAAATGTAGCTAGAGTCTTACCCGTATACATGGATGAACGCTTCACGGCAGACTGGCATCATTTAACTCTGTTCTGTTTGTAGCTACATCTTGTTTGGCCAGCGTTGTGTCAAGACACTCCAGTTCACACTGACCGTGGCATGTGCAGAAAGTAGTCCATCGCTTTTTCCTACTGAGCTGTTGATGGTGCCTACTACATTCAGGGCATCAAAGTAGCAAAACGTTTGTAGTTCTCGATGGTTAATGTTATATCTTTCAGAAACGGTGCGGTAGAAAGGACTGTCAACACATACTGAACAGCTCACGTTATAGACAGAAGCGTGCTACATGGCAGACCAATCTAAACTCATCTCCTGGCATGTCCAGCCCATACATTATCTCAGCCAATCATGGCTAGTGGGAAGGTTCCTGACTTTTTCTGTGGCTAAACCAACTAGGCTCATAATGTAACCATTTTTTTTTCATATTTATGGCTGGAATACAAGTTTGTTATTAAGGCCCCTGTACGTTCACATGTTACAGAAGGCATTTCTGCCAAAAAAACACATTTTGATTTTTAAAAATACATGTTTACATTCAAATGCTGCTCCTGCGAAGAAGTGAAATGCGAAATACGCCTAGTCTCCTGAAATGAGTCACATTTGTCAATTACACATGTTGCTCTGTTCATCAGTCTCTTCATTAACAATTTGTAATATTGTCACCCATCGCGCTATTGCCAATTTAATCTTGTCTTCAGGCTACATCTTTTATTTTATGTGTGAAATTAGTTTAGATATAGTTTAGGTGTAGTTTCAAATGAGCCATTATCAGATCGCCAGCCAATTCAGGTGAAGGAAGGGCAGGGGAAAAATTATATGTCCTCCTAAAATTGCTTATAACAAAGCCTGTGATATCGAAATTTGAACAACAGTAATGTGTTAAACCGACTTATTTAGGAAAAGTCAATGACAGAGGGGGACATCACTTTTAAAATGGAAGAGATATACATTTTTTAAACTCATATGATGTCAAAATGAAGCTCTCAGCGCTTCTAGTTTTAACAACCTTTCTACCTTTTTTATATCAAGATGGAACCAATTTCTCTTCAGGGTTTTATAACGTAGCAGTTTCAGTGATTTAAAGATATGGGAGTGGGGCTGACTGCACCACCTCCCAAGGTCAGAAATGATTGGGTAACCCTTCCAAAACATCAGTAAAGCTGGAAATCCTTAGATTATGTAAAAAGAAAAGTATGAAAGTAATCTATTCTTGTACACTGTCCGTGTAGGTATGTGTAGTGTGAAGGTACACTATATATACAAAAGTATGTGGACACATCTTCAAATTAGTGTATTCGGCTATTTCAGCCACACCCATTGCTGACAGTTGTATAATATCGAGCACACAGCCATGCAATCTCCATAGACAAACATTTCAGTAAGGCCATTCTACTGCCAGAGCTCAGTGACATTCAACGTAGCACATGGCACCGTCAAAGGATGCCACCTTTCCAACAATTCAGTTTGTCAAATTTCTGTCCTGCTAGAGCTGCACCGGTCAACTGTAAGTGCTGTTATTGTGAAGTGGAAACATCTAGGAGCAATAACGGCTCAGCCAAGAAGTGCTAGGCCACACAAGCTCACAGAAGGGACTGCCGAGAGCTGTAAGGCGTAAAATTGTCTGTCCTGAATTGCAACATTCACTACCGAGTTCCAAACTGCCTCTGGAAGCAACGTCAGCACAAGAACTGTTCTATAGGAGCTTCATGAAATGGGTTTCCATGGCCGAGCAGCCGCACACAAGTCTAAGATCACAAAAAATGAAAAATTGTTGGATGATAGATGGAGATGTCCAGGTGATTCTTCTCAGCAGTGGTATGAGCTTTCAAATCCAAGTCCCAAAAAGCAAATGAAGCCTACTTAAAATACCTTTCAGCTTTCAATCTCAATTTGAATGGCACTATCAAAATCGCACCTGCACATCTCAATAATACAATTTGAAGAGGTAATTTGCACATTTCTCACATGGCTCTGTTGTTTAGGACACCCATTGCCATTCCTCAGATATAGTTTGTGGAGATACAGCCTATAAGAGATCAAATACCGCTCTCAGCAAGTATATGAATTGGATTGTGATTTGTGAATTATGTCTTTGTTTTTGGATCATGTCCCAACTGTTCATTTAAAAAAAAACTAGTCCCTGGAGTTAAAACCACTTCAAAGATCTCTTGACATTATTATGGACGTTTTTTAAGTTTTCCTTCAGATTCCACAATCTTACTATGGATGAAGGGGCCCATTTGTGGTAGTTGAAATGAATGATCATTTAAGCCTGGAAAATAATGTGACTGCCTGCAAAACACCTTTCACACGTGCGTTTGAAGTATGAAAAATAGTATCAAAAATGACCTACTGTATTTACTGTCATCAATCCAGAAGAGGGTTTTTAAACATATTACTGCACTGTTGTATCTATAGGCCTGATCACCAGAAGTATTGCATGGACTAGTCTAGGTCAAATAATGGAAATATACTTTTGTGGACCTAGGGGTTAGCTAATAATATAAACTAGCTAGTCTAAAAGAATTATAGGCCTAACCTTTTATAGTCTCCATCAGGTGTTGGAACCAACATTTTTTCCAATAGTTTCATTCTGAACTACTTTTCTTTTGTTTCTTCCCACTGTTCCGACCAGCAAAATAAAGTTCTGAACCGGTTCGAACCTACCAAAAAGTACAGGTTTATATAGTTCCCTTCTCTTCCTTTTTTAACCTGTGAAATCAACAGTTTTTTTTACATTTAGCTCATTAAATTACTTATTTACATGCGTAATGGATAGACAAGTGTAGCCTATGGCGCATGATGTGACTAAAATTTTGCAGGTGGGGGAGACAGAGAGAGAGAGGGTTGAGGAGGAGTCTTGAAATGGGGCCACAGAATTATACCTACGAGGAGCGTCTTCTATGGAGGAATCTTTCTGTTAGTGACGGCTGTTTAACAGTCTGATGGCCTTGAAGTAGAAGCTATTTTTCAGTCTCTCGTGTCCGAGCTTTGATGCACCTGTACTGACCTCGCGTTCTAGATGTTAGCGGGGTGAACAGGCAGTGGCCCAGGTGGTTGTTGTCCTTGATGATATTTTTGGCCTTCCTGTGACATCGGGTGCTGTAGGTGTCCTGGAGGGCGGGTAGTACAGACTGCACAACCCTCTGGAGAGCCCTGCGGTTGTGGAAGGTGCAGTTGCCTTACCAAGCGTTGATACAGCCCAACAGGATGCTCTCAATTGTGCATCTGTAAAAGTTTGTGAGCGTTTTAGATGACAAGCCAATTTCTTCAACTTGCCAAGCCAATTTCTTCAAAAAGGCGCTGCTGCGCCTTCTCCACCACGCTGTCTGTGTGGGTAGACCATTTAGATTTGTCTGTGATGTGTACGCCAAAGAACTTAAAACGTTCCACCTTTTCCACTGCTGTCCCATCGATGTGGATAGGGGGGGTGATCAAGCCTGCTACTGTTGTGTCATCTGCATGCATGGCCACGCAGTCATGGGTGAACAGGGAGTACAGGAGGGGCTGAGCACACGCCCTTGTGGGGCTCCAGTGTTGCGGATAAGTAAAATGGAGATGTTGTTTCATAACCTCACTACCTGTGGGCGACCCGTTAGGAAGTCCAGGACCCAATTGCACAGGGTGGGGTTGAGACCCAGGGCCTCAAGATTAACAATGAGCTTGGAGGGTACTATGGTCTTGAAAGCTGAGATGTAGTCAATGAACAGCATTTTTACATAGGTATTCCTCTTGTCCAGATGGGATAGGGCAGTGTGCAGTGCTATGGCGATTGCATCCTCTGTGGAACAATCTTGAAGCGTGGATTCCGATTGGTCAGACCAGCGTTGAATATTTCTTGTCACAGGTACATTCTGTTTGAGTTTCTGCCTATAGGACAGGAGGAGAAAAATGGAATCGTGGTCCCATTTGCCGAAAGGAAGGCGGGGGAGTTTCTTAAATGCATTCTGGAAGATAGTATAACAATGGTGTTTGTTCCTGTCAGAAGTTAGAGTAGCAGTGATCCAGTGTATTGACCGCACGAGTGTTACAATCAATGTGTGACTGACCGGCTCAAAACGGTCTTATGTAGCAAAATGTTAAATTGGGTTTTCTACATTGGTAAAAAAGTAGAGACTCAGAGCTACAAAAGTGTATATCATACACTGCATTTGTGAGAAATAATGGGAGAGTAATTTTGATTTGAAAGTTGATAAACTTGGAAACTCACTTTTCAGAAAAGGGCCTTTGAATGTTTTGGTATCTGCTGGAGAGCTCTCCTTTGTTAACATCCATTCAACATTGTTCACACCCTCTTAAGCCAGCCCCACCCATCTCTCACATGGGAGGTCATGTGCTAAACAGTGAGTAGTGTGGTAAAGTTTAATACTAAAAGTGCTATTAGCCTACAATAAGGAAAGATTATTGGTAAACAGAAAATGTCCAGATACATTTTTTTTATAAATATTAGATGACGCTTACCCAGACACGTTTAAATTGATGGGTCATGTGAAAGAAATGCTACAACCCTCAGCCACATCCAGTGGTTGAAAAAGTACTCAATTGTCATACTTTTTTTTTGTTCAAATGTATTTATTTTACCCCTTTTTCTCCCCAATTTTGTGGTATCCAATTGTTTAGTAGCTACTATCTTGTCTCATCGCTACAACTCCTGTACGGGCTCGGGAGAGACGAAGGTTGAAAGTCATGAAAGCCTCCGATACACAACCCAAGCAAGCCGCACTGCTTCTTAACACAGCGCGCATCCAACCCGGAAGCCAGCCGCACCAATGTGTTGGAGGAAACACTGTGCACCTGGCAACCTTGGTTAGTGCGCACTGGTTACGACAGAGCCTGAGGGCGAACCCAGAGTCTCTTTTACTTGAGTAAAAATATAATTCATTTCTAATTCCTTATGTTAAACCGGCACAATTGAAAGCATTTTTATTGATGGATAGCCAGGGGCACACTCCAACACTCAGACATAATTTACAAATTAAGCATTTGTGTTTAGTGAGTCGGCCAGATCAGATGCAATCGGAATGACCAGGGATGTTCTCTTGATAAGTGAGTGAATTTAACAATTTTTCTGTAAAATTGGAACATGTCCAGTTCGGTGTCAGGGAAAATGTATGGAGTAAAAAGTGCATTATTTTATTTCGGATTGTAGTGAAGTAAAAGTAAAATTTTCCAAAATATAAATAGTAAAGTAATGTACAGATACCCCCCCAAAATAATTGAGTGTTTAAAGTTTTTTTACTGAAGTACTTTACCCCACTACCCAGTAATTAAAGTTAAAATTTAAATGAAGTAAACATTTCAATGGTGTACCAGCTAAATTGCAGGGGTCGAAAGAGATAAGTTCAGTCTCTAAATAAAATGTATGTGATTGAAATGACACCCACCCTGTATTCAAGAGCATGTTGTCTCAACCGATGGCAGGCACAACACAAACACTCAATGATGTAGAATAGGGTCTAATCTACAACCTATGCGAATATAAAAACAATCAGTGGTTTTAAAGCTTTTTTTGTAAGCTTTTAACTTAAGTCAAACTCAACCATTTATCTTTTCCAGTGATGAAGCATGGGTGTCTCATGAGATGGAGGAGTATGAAAAATCAGTCAACTTGGAACACCTTTTATTTCCTGAATGTTTTGGCATTCAGGCCCAACAAGTCACTTTCTGTCGTCTTCTTCCATGGGCAAATATATATGAAAAGTGTTGTTGAAATAAAAAGGGATGCTGTCAAAGTGATTGAATTCGAATGAATTTACCCATTTTCAAGGTAGATTATTCCAATTTTGGGGGGGGGCACCCGGGAAGTGGCACACGGGGAGTGTGGCAGAGTCAGGATTCAGACCTGAGCCAACTCCCCGTGCTTACCGCAAGGAGCCAAGGATGGAACCAGAGCCAGTCAGGGCGAAATTGAAGGTGAGCGACGGAAACAAGGCAGAGACAGTGAAGGAGTTGATGGGGAGATTGGAGGAGAGAGTAATGAGGGAGTTGCTGTGTTGGTGCATGAGGCACGACATCCGCCCGACGGAGCGTGTCCTGGATTTGATGTCACTTGAGTCAGCTCTCCATACTCGTCCTGATGTGTGTGCCAGCTGTCTGGTGAAGACTGTACCAGCCCCACGCACCAGGCCTCCTGTGCGCCTCCCCAGCCCTGCACGTCTTGTTCCAGCTTGGTGCTACAGATCTCCAGTACGCATTCTGAGCCTGGTGTGCTCCCCGCATCTGCCGGGCTAGGGTGAGGATCCAGCCAGGACGGATGGTGCCAGCCCTGCTCTGCAGACCTCCAGTGCGTCTCCTCGGGCCAGATATCCCGTTTCCCCAGTTCGCCAAGAGATCCCAGTGCGGCCTGTTCCAGCTACCCGCACGTGCCGGGCTAGAGTGGGCACTCAGCCTGGAAGAGTGGTATCAAGGCTAAGCACCAGATCTCCAGTGCTCCCCCACAGCCCGGTTTATCCTGTGCCTCCTCCACGGACCATGCCTCCAATAGGTCTCCCCAGCCTGGTGAGTCCTGTGCCTGTTCCCAGAACCAGGTCTCCTGTGTGTATCCCCAGCCCGGCAAGTCCTGAGTTGCCCTCCTGCTCGGAGCCGCCCTCCTGCCCGGAGCCGCCCTCCTGCCCGGAGCCGCCCTCCTGCCCGGAGCCGCCCTCCTGCCCGGAGCTGCCAGAGTCGCCCTCCTGCCCGGAGCTGCCAGAGTCGCCCTCCTGCCCGGAGCTGCCCTCCTGTCCGGGGCCCGTTGCGAGGGTCCCCATTCTGGGGTCGGCGGTGAGGGTCCCCGCTCCAGAGGTGCCACCTAAGTGGGCCGAGGTGGAGCGGGGTCCACGTCCCGCACCAGAGCCGCCGCCGTAAAGAAGGCCCACCAGATCCCTCCCCTTTAGAGTCAGGTTTTGCGGGAGTCCGCACATTTGGGGGGTGGTACTGTCACGCCCTGGCCATAGAGATGCTTTTATTCTCTATTTTGGTTAGGCCAGGGAGTGACCAGGGTTGGCATTCTATGTTCATTTTCTATGTTTTGTATTTCTTTGTTGTTTGTCCGGTGTGGTTCTCAATCAGAGGCAGCTGTCTATCGTTGTCTCTGATTGAGAACCATACTTAGGTATGGTTTTTGGTGGGTAGTTTTCTGTTTTTGTGTCTGCACTAGACAGAACTGTTTCGGTCATTCTCTTTATTCATATAGCCCTTCGTACATCAGCTGATATCGCAAAGTGCTGTACAGAAACCCAGCCTAAAACCCCAAACAGCAAGCAATGCAGGTGTAAAAGCACGGTGGCTAGGAAAAACTCCCTAGAAAGGCCAAAACCTAGGAAGAAACCTAGAGAGGAACCAGGCTATGTGGGGTGGCCAGTCCTCTTCTGGCTGTGCGGGGTGGAGATTATAACAGAACATGGCCAAGGTGTTCAAATGTTCATAAATGACCAGCATGGTCAAATAATAATAATCACAGGCAGAACAGTTGCATGGCCAGGTGGACTGGGGACAACAAGGAGTCATCATGTCAGGTAGTCCTGAGGCATGGTCCTAGGGCTCAGGTCCTCCGAGAGAGAGAAAGAAAGAAAGAGAGAAAGAGAGAATTAGAGAGAGCATACTTAAATTCACACAGGACACCGGATAGGACAGGAGAAGTACTCCAGATATAACAAACTGACCCTAGCCTCCCGACACATAAACTACTGCAGCATAAATACTGGAGGCTGAGACAGGAGGGGTCAGGAGACACTGTGGCCCCATCCGATGACACCCCCGGACAGGGCCAAACAGAAAGGATATAACCCCACCCACTTTGCCAAAGCACAGCCCCCACACCACTAGAGGGATAAGCTTCAACCACCAACTTACCATCCTGAGACAAGCCGAGTATAGACCACAAAGATCTCCGCCACGGCACAACCCAAGGGGGGGCGCCAACCCAGACAGACAGGGCGCCAACAGAAATGTCCCATTTGTTAAGTATTAATTGCTAATCAATATCAAACAAAGCAGGTAAATTTGTCATTTGTCTATCACAGACCACACAACATATCATTGTGTGACTCCAAGTTGACTTCTATATGAAGTGGATGAAACCTGGTTACTTACAGTAACTTACACCCTAGCTGTGTGAAGAAAAGAGGAGTCATGTTATTCAGTGGAGTTTGAGACAAGACTGCATTCGGAGTCCTCTCCAAGATGAAGGAGATTAACCTATTCTGTTGTGAGACACCATACCTGCTATCTTTCAAAAATAGCGTGTGCCTGTGTCACAATCAAAGGTGTGTGAATCCCAGGACTCCATGTCAAGCAGTGATGATACTCACTGAGTGAATGGACTATCCCAGGTAAGCAAATATTCATTGAATTAAGTGTAACTGTGGTCTCCTGTGTGCCCCTGGTAGACAACAGGTTCTGGGAAGACACATGGAGGATGGCAGACATCGCCAACAGAGATGCCCTGGTCCGCGGCCCTAGTAAATTAAATTAATTAAAAATTAAATCCTATTCATTTAAGAGTATTTTATTCATCCACCACCTCTCATTTAATTGATTGGATTTATAATGCGCCCAGGCACATCCCATAGTGAGACATTGAAACAGAATCGAGGTGAGTAAATTGTATTTTAATGATTACTTTATTGGCAAAGTGGGCAAACGCAGGCAGGAAATGCAAACAATGAACAGTGAGCCATCGTATTCATGCATAAAAAAAAGAAATAAAGAAAATAATTGCAAGTTTGAATTTTGTAGTTAGTGTGGGAGAGGTGGAAAATGTATTGTTAACAATCAATGACAAATCTCCTGGCATTGACAACTTAGATGGAAAGCTACTGGGGATGGTAGCTGACTCTATAGCCACTCCTATCTGTCATATCTTTCATTTGAGCATAGAGGAAAGTATGCCAGCACTAAGCAGCTCGTTTGGAAATAATTGTGTTTGACGAAATACAATGCTATTTCTCTGTAAACAAATCAACAAATGACTTTCAGCATGCTTATAGAGAAGGGCACTCAAATGACTGGTGATTGGTTGAAAGAAATTGCATTTATTTTTATTTTATTTCACCTTTATTTAACCAGGTAAGCTAGTTGAGAACAAGTTCTTATTTGCAACTTGGCCAAAATAAAGCATAGCAGTTGGACACATACAACAACAGAGTTACACATGGAATGAAGAAAACATACTGTAACGGTTTTCCTTCTGGGAAGGAGAGGTGGACCAAAATGCAACGTGGTTGAAGATCATGGTTTTTTAATAAGAAATCTAAACATGAACATAATTAAAAAAACGTGGAAAAACCAAAACAGCCCTATCTGGTGCAACAAACACAAAGACAAGAAACAACCACCCACAAAACCCAACACAAAACAGGCTACCTAAATTTGGTTCCCAATCAGAGGCAATGACTAACACCTGCCTCTGATTGAGAACCATATCAGGCCCAAACACAGAATCAGACAAACTAGACACACAACATAGAATGCCCACTCAGATCACACCCTGACCAAACAAAACATAGAAACATACAAAGCAAACTATGGTCAGGGTGTGACACATACAGTCAATAATACAGTAGAAAAAGAGGAAAACAAAGTATATATACAGTGAGTGCAAATAAGGTCAAATAAGGGGGTTAAGGCAATAAATAGGCCATGGTGGCAAAGTAATTACAATATAGCAATTAAGCACTGGAATGGTAGATGTGCAGAAGGTGAATGTGCAAGTAGAGATACTATGGTGCAAAAGGAGCAAAATAAATGAATACAGTATGGGGATGAGGTAGATAGATGGGCTGTATACAGATGGGCTATGAACAGGTGCAGTGATCTGTGAGCTGCTCTGACAGCTGGTGCTTAAAGCTAGTGAGGGAGATGGGAATCTCCAGCTTCAGTGATTTTTGCAGTTCGTTCCAGTCAGTGGCAGCAGAGAACTGGAAGGAAAGGACACCAAAGGAGGAATTGGCTTTGGGGGTGACCAGTGAGATATACCTGTTGGAGCGTGTGCTACGGGTGGGTGCTGCTATGGTGGGTTTGGCGACGAGTATGAAGTGAGGGCCAGCCAACGAGAGCGTACAGGTCGCAGTGGTGGGTAGTATATGGGGCTTAGACTACCTCCAGTTTGTTGAGTAGAGTGTTGGAGGCTATTTTATAGATGACAACGTCGATGTCATGTATTGTCATGTATTGTCATGTCTTGTCCCTGTGCTTTCTCTTCTCTTCGTTTCCCCCTGCTGGTCTTATTAGGTTTCTTTCTCTCTCTCTATCCCTCTCTCTATCGTTCCGTTCCTGCTCCCAGCTGTTCCTCATTCTCCTAACAACCTCGTTTACTCTCTCACACCTGTCCCCTATTTTGCCCTCTGATTAGGTCTCTATTTCTCTCTCGGTTTCTGCCTCTGTCCTTGTCGGATTCTTGTTTGCTGTTTGCTGTGTCCTTGTTCTGTCCTGTCGTGGTTTGCCTTTTCATCAGATGCTGCGTGTGAGCAGGTGTCTCTGTCCGCTACGGCCCGCCCCTACCCGAAGGGACCTGCAGTCTGTTGCCGCTTATCCTGCAATTCTCCTCAACAACTAAAGAGGATTTAGGTTTTCCCTGTTTGGACATTTCCTGTTAAGGATTGAGGATTATGTTTTCTCTGTTTGGACTTTAATAAACTCAGTTTCTGTTAAGTCGCTTTTGGGTCCTCACTCACCTGCATAACAGTCGAAGTCAAGGATCGGTATGATGATCAGTTTTACGAGGGTATGTTTGGCAGCATGAGTGAAGGAAGCTTTGTTGCGAAATAGGAAGCCGATTCTAGATTTCATTTTTGATTGGAGATGCTTAATGTGAGTCTGGAAGGAGAGTTTACAGTCTAGCCAGGCACCTAGGTATTTGTAGTTATACACGTGTCGCTCTGGATAAGAGCGTCTGCTAAATGACTTAAATGTAAATGTAAATGTAAGTCACAGCCATCCAGAGTAGTGATGCTGGATGGGCGGGCAGGTGCGGGCAATGATCGGTTGAATAGCATGCATTTAGTTTTATTTGCGTTTAAATCAAGTTGGAGGCCACAGAAGGAGAGTTGTATGGCATTGAAGCTCGTCTGGGGGTTAGTTAACACAGTGTCCAAAGAAGGGCCAGAGGTATACAGAATCAAATCAAATCAAATCAAATTTATTTATATAGCCCTTCGTACATCAGCTGATATCTCAAAGTGCTGTACAGAAACCCAGCCTAAAACCCCAAACAGCAAACAATGCAGGTGTAAAAGCACGGTGGCTAGGAAAAACTCCCTAGAAAGGCCAAAACCTAGGAAGAAACCTAGAGAGGAACCGGGCTATGTGGGGTGGCCAGTCCTCTTCTGGCTGTGCCGGGTAGAGATTATAACAGAAAATGACCAAGATGTTCAAATGTTCATAAATGACCAGCATGGTCAAATAATAATAAGGCAGAACAGTTGAAACTGGAGCAGCAGCACAGTCAGGTGGACTGGGGACAGCAAGGAGCCATCATGTCAGGTAGTCCTGGGGCACGGTCCTAGGGCTCAGGTCCTCCGAGAGAGAGAAAGAAAGAGAGAATTAGAGAGAGCATATGTGGGGTGGCCAGTCCTCTTCTGGCTGTGCCGGGTGGAGATTATAACAGAACGTGGCCAAGATGTTCAAATGTTCATAAATGACCAGCATGGTTGAATAATAGTAAGGCAGAACAGTTGAAACTGGAGCAGGAGCATGGCCAGGTGGACTGGGGACAGCAAGGAGTCCTCATGTCAGGTAGTCCTGGGACATGGTCCTAGGGCCCAGGCCAGTTGAAACTGGAGCAGCAGCATGGCCAGGTGGACTGGGGACAGCAAGGAGTCATCATGTCAGGTAGTCCTGGGGCATGGTTCTAGGGCTCAGGTCCTCCGAGAGAGAGAAAGAAGGAGAGAAGGAGAGAATTAGAGAACGCACACTTAGATTTACACAGGACACCGAATAGGACAGGAGAAGTACTCCAGATAAACAAACTGACCCTAGCCCCCGACACATAAACTACTGCAGCATAAATACTGGAGGCTGAGACAGGAGGGGTCAGGAGACACTGTGGCCCCATCCGAGGACACCCCGGACAGGGCCAAACAGGAAGGATATAACCCCACCCACTTTGCCAAAGCACAGCCCCCACACCACTAGAGGGAAATCTACAACCACCAACTTACCATCCTGAGACAAGGCCGAGTATAGCCCACAAAGATCTCCGACACGGTACAACCCAAAGGGGGGGGAACCCAGACAGGCCGACCACAACAGTGAATCAACCCACCCAGGTGACGCACCCCCCAGGGACGGCACGAGAGAGCCCCAGCAAGCCAGTGACTCAGCCCCCGTAACAGGGTTAGAGGCAGAGAATCCCAGTGGAAAAAGGGGAACCGGCCAGGCAGAGACAGCAAGGGCGGTTCGTTGCTCCAGAGCCTTTCCGTTCACCTTCCCACTCCTGGGCCAGACTACACTCAATCATATGACCCACTGAAGAGATGAGTCTTCAGTAAAGACTTAAAGGTTGAGACCGAGTTTGCGTCTCTGACATGGGTAGGCAGACCGTTCCATAAAAATGGAGCTCTATAGGAGAAAGCCCTGCCTCCAGCTGTTTGCTTAGAAATTCTAGGGACAATTAGGAGGCCTGCGTCTTGTGACCGTAGCGTACGTATAGGTATGTACGGCAGGACCAAATGGGGTCGTCTGCGTAGAGGTGGATTAGAGAATCAGCAGCAGCAAGTGCGACATCATTGATGTATACAGAGAAGAGTGTCATCCCGAGAATTGAACCCTGTGGCACCCCTATAGAGACTGCCAGAGGTCCGGACAACAGGCCCTCTGATTTGACACACTGAGCTCTATCAGAGAAGTAGTTGGTGAACCAGGCGAGGCAATCATTTGAGAAACCAAGGCAGTTGAGTCTGCCAATAAGAATGTGGATATTGACAAAGTCGAAAGCCTTGGCCAGGTCGATGAATACAGCTGCACAGTATTGTCTCTTATTGATGGTGGTTATGATATCGTTAAGGACCTTGAGCGTGGCTGAGATGCACCCATGACCAGCTCGGAAAACAGACTGCATAGCGGAGAAGGTACGATGTGATTCAAAATGGTCAGTAATCTGTTTGTTAACTTGGCTTTCGAAGACCTTAGAGATGCAGGGCAGGATAGATATAGGCCTGTAGCAGTTTGGGTCTAGAGTGTCTCCCCCTTTGAAGAAGGGGATGACCGCGGCAGCTTTCCAATCTTTGGGAATCTCAGACGTTACGAAAGAGAGGTTGAACAGGCTAGTAAATAGGGGTTGCAACAATTTCGGCAGATAATTTAACCTGTTGCGACGAGCAGGAGCATAATTATAGCCTCAAGCTCATTACCTTAACGCAACATTAACTATTCATGAAAATCGCAAATGTAATGAAATAAATATATTGGCTCTCAAGCTTAGCCTTTTGTTAACAACACTGTCATCTCAGATTTTCAAAAAATGCTTTTCAACCATAGCTACACAACATTTGTGTAAGAGTATTGATAGCTAGCATAGCATTAAGCCTAGCATTCAGCAGGCAACATTTTCACAAAAACAAGAAAAGCATTAAAATAAAATAATTTACCTTTGAAGAACTTCGGATGTTTTCAATGAGGAGACTCTCAGTTAGATAGCAAATGTTCAGTTTTTCCAAAAATATTATTTGTGTAGGAGAAATCGCTCTGTTTTGTTCATCACGTTTGGCTAAGAAAAAAAAAAATTCAGTCATTACAACGCAAACTTTTTTCCAAATTAACTCTATAATATCGACAGAAACATGGCATACGTTGTTTAGAATCAATCCTCAATGTGTTTTTCACATATCTATTCGATGATAAATCACTCGTTGCAGTTTGGTTTCTCTTCTGTTCAAAATGGAAAAATGCAGGAACCTGGAGATTACGCAATAGTTTCGACGGAGGACACCGAGCGGACACCTGGTAAATGTAGTCTCTTATGGTCAATTTTCCAATGATATGCCTACAAATACGTCACAATGCTGCAAACACCTTGGGGAAACGACAGAAAGTGTAGGCTCTCTCCTTGCGCATTCACAGCCATATAAGGAGACATTGGAACACAGCGCCTCAAATCTGGCTCACTTCCTGTATGAAATTTCATCTTGGTTTCGCCTGTAGCATTAGTTCTGTGGCACTCATAGACAATATCTTTGCAGATTTGGAAACGTCAGAGTGTTTTCTTTCCAAAGCTGTCAATTACATGCATAGTCGAGCATCTTTTCGTGACAAAATATCTTATTTAAAACGGGAACGTTTTTCATCCAAAAATGAAATACTGCCCCCAAAGGTTCAAGAGGTTAAGAAAGAGAGGGTCCAGATTGTCTAGCCCGGCTGATTTGTAGGGGTCCAGATTTTGCAGCTCTTTCAGAACATCAGCTATCTGGATATGGGTGAAGGAGAAATGGTGGGGGTTTGGGCGGGTTGCTGTGGAGGGTGCTGGGCAGTTGACTGGGGTAGGGGTAGCCAGGTGGAAAGCATGGCCAGCCATAGAGAAATGATTATTGAAATTCTCAATTATAGTTTATCGGTGGTGACAGTGTTTCCTAGCCTCAGTGCAGTGGGCAGCTGGGAGGCTCTTATTCTCCATGGACTTTACAGTGTCCCAGAACTTCTTTGAGTTTGTACTGCAGGATGCAAATTTATGTTTAAAAAAGAAGCTAGCCTTAGCTTTCCTAACTGCCTGTGTATATTGGTTCCTAACTTCCCTGAAAAGTTGCATATCACGGGGGCTATTCGATGCTAATGCAGAACGCCACAGGATGTTTTTGTGCTGGTCAAGGGCAGACAGGTCTGGAGTGAACCAAGGGCTATATATATTCCTGGTTCTACATTTTTTGAATGGGGCATGCCTATTTTTAATGGTGAGGAAGGCACTTTTAAAGAATAACCAGGCATCCTCTAATGTCGGGATGAGGTCAATGTCGTTCCAGGATACCCCGGCCAGGTCGATTAGAAAGGCCTGCTCTCAGAAGTGTTTTAGGGAGCGTTTGACAGTGATGAGGGGTGGTTGTTTGCTCGCAGACCCATTACGGATGCAGGCAATGAGGCAGTGATCGCTGAGATCTTGGTTGAAGACAGCAGAGGTGTATTTGGAGGGTGAGTTAGTTAGGATGATATCTATGAGGGTGCCCGTGTTTACGGATTTGGGGTTATATCTGGTAGGTTCATTGATAAATTGTTTGAGATTGAGGGCATCCAGCTTAGATTGTAGGATGGCCGGGGTGTTAAGCATGTCCCAGTTTAGGTCACCTAGCAGCACGAGCTCAGAAGATAGATGGGGGGCAATCAGCTCACATATGGTGTCCAGGGCACAGCTGGGGGCAGAGGGGGGTCTGTAGCAAGTGGCAACGGTGATAGACTTGTTTTTAGAGAGGTGGATTTTTAGAAGTAGAAGCTCAAATTGTTTGGGTACAGACCTAATAAGAAGATTGTGGGAGCTGTACTGTTAGATTTCAGTGCAGCCTTTAATATTATTGACCATAACCTATTGTTGAAAAAACATATGTGTTATGGCTGTTCAACCTCTGCCATATCGTTTATTCAGAGCTATCTATCTAATAAAACTCAAAATGTTGGATTGTACATGCCGGACTGCAGAGAAAAAGATTGGGAACCCCTGATATATACAGTTGAAGTCGGAAGTTTACATACACCTTAGCCAAATACATTTAAACTCAGTTATTCACAATTCCTGACATTTAATTCTTGTAAAAATTCCCTGTCTTAGGTCAGTCAGGATCGCCTCTTTATTTTTAAGAATGTGAAATGTCAGAATAACAGTAGAGAGTATTTCAGCTTTTATTTCTTTCATGACATTCCCAGTGGGTCAGAAGTTTACATACACTCAATTAGTATTTGGTAGTATTTCCTTTAAATTGTTTAACTTGGGTCAAACGTTTCGGGTAGGCTTCCACAAGTTTTCCACAATAATGGATGAATTTTGGCACATTCCTCCAGACAGAGCTGGTGTAACTGAGTCAGGTTTGTAGGCATCCTTGCTTGCACATGCTTTTTCAGTTCTGCCCACAAATTTTCTATAGGATGAGGTCAGGGCTTTGTTATGGCCACTCCGATACCTTGACTTTGTTGTCCTTAAGCCATTTTCCATCACTTTGGAAGTATACGTCGTGTTATTGTCCATTGGGAAGACCCATTTGCGACCAAGCTTTAACTTCCTGACTAAAGTCTTGAGATGTTGCTTCAACATATCCACAGACTTTTCCCCCCTCATGATGCCATCTATTTTGGAAAGTGCACCAGTCCCTCCTGCACAAAACACCCCCACAACATGATTCTGCCACCATCCCGTGCTTCACGGTTGGGATGGTGATCTTCGGCTTGCAGCCTCCCCCTTTTTCCTCCAAACATAACGATGGTCATGATAGCCATCAGTTCTATTTTTGTTTCATCAGACCAGAGGACATTTCTCCAAAACATACTATCTTTGTCTCCATGTGCATTTGCAAACCGTAGTCTGGCTTTTTATGGCGGTTTTGGAGCAGTGGCTTCTTCCTTGCTGAGCAGCCTTTCAGGTTATGTCGATATGAGACTCGTTTTACTGTGGATATAAATACTTTTGTACCTGTTTCCCCCAGCATCGTCACATGTAGATGTAGATCATTTTGTTCCTGTTTCCTCCAGCATCTTCACAATGTCCTTTGCTGTTGTTCTGGGATTGATTTGCACTTTTCGCACCAAAGTACGTTCATCTCTAGGAGACAGAACGCGTCTCCTTCCTGAGCAGTATGACTGCTGTGTGGTCCCATGGTGTTTATACTTGCGTACTATTTTTTGTATAGATGAACGTGGTACCTTCAGGCATTCGGAAATTGCTCCCAAGGATGAACCAGTTCTATAAATTTTTTACTGAGGTCTTGGCTGATGTATTTGGATTTTTCCATGATGTCAAGCAGAGGCACTGAGTTTGAGATATATATATCCACACTTACACATCCAATTGACTCAAATTATGTTAATTAGCCTATCAGACGCTACTAAAGCCATGACATAATTTTCGGGAAGTTTCCAAGCTGTTTAAAAGCACAGTCAACTTAGTGTATGTAAACGCCTGACCCACTTGAATTGTGATGTAGTGAATTATAAGTAGAATAATCTGTCTGTAAACAATTATTGGAAAAAGTACTTCTGTCATGCACAAAGTAGATGTCCTAACGGACTTGCCAGAAATTTGTGGAGTGGTTGAAAAATGAGTTTTAATGACTCCAACCTAATTGTATGTAAACTTCAAACTTCAACTGTAGATCCAAGCCATTCAGATCATCAGACAGCATCCTTGTGCTGTGCCCCCTGATCATAATAGGTAGGCCTTGTTACTTTGGTTGTATTCATTATTTCAATTTAATTCAATGAAGGGGGAAGTGAAAGCAGTTTCTTTCATGTACAGGGAGGGACGGTGGTGCTTTTAATTTTTTTTGACACCTTGAGTTGGACCCCCAACCCCATTCATTTTTCGAAAGATCCCTAAGCTGGTGATTAGTTCTATCGGCTCTCGCCAGAAGAAAACTTTGAGTGTGTGACGGATGAATTCACCGCAACATCGATTGATGTTTTCGTAATTTCCAAGACGTTTCTTGGAGCACACTTGCCTACACAGCTCTCTTTCTTGGAAAAGGAATAATTGGAATATGAGAAAATTCTTTCTGACTAAATGATGTGGTTTTGGCTTTGCTCTCCATGGTGCTTCAGGTAACTAGTTTGTGCTGAGCTGAAGCCCACAACAACAGACAGACATTCATTTAAAATTGCACTTTAAGAGAGCTACTCATTCTGCCAGCCCAGTCCCTTACCTGGATTCATGTAACATGCAGAGTTTTATATAGTGGTGCGAGGTAATTTGTTTTGCTTCGGTATGGTTCAGTGGTCACAAATCTATCAATAAAATGAGACTGATTCTTCGAAAAGAGAGAAGTCTGGCTGGCAGGTAATGTGAATGTCTGTGGCTTTCTTCCAGAACATTCCAGATGTAATAGTATAATATGATGAAAAGAGACAGCGGGAGGGAGCCTGGTGGTTACTGATGGGGTACCTGTCAGTAAATCTGTTCTTTAACTGTCTCTCTCCAGCTACTCACAGTCTTTACTATCTATTGCATCTATGTCACTCTGTTATTGCTCATCCATATATTTTATACGAATATTCTCATCCCATTCCTTCACTAGATTGTGTGTATTGGGTTTTGTTGTGGAATTTGTTAGATATTAGGTTTTGTTGTTGCCACGTGTGCTCTCTCTCCGGCCTCTAGGTCACCAGGCTGCTCGTGATGGCGCACATCTGTCACCATCGTTACGCCTCATCACTCACCTGGAATCCATCACTCCCCTGATTACCTTCCCTATATATGTCACTCCCTTTGGTTCCTTCACCAGGTGTCATTGTTTCTGCTTCTGTGTCATGGCTGTGCGTTGTCCGTGTTTCTTATTTTGTATTGTGTTTATTTATTAAAACACTCACTCCCTGAACTTGTTTCCCGACTCTCAGCGCACATCATTACAGTTGTGGAATTGTTAAATATTAGGTTTTGTTGTGGAATTGTTAGATATGACCTATTAGATAATGCTGTACTGTCAGATCTAGAAGCATAAGAATTTCGCTTCACTCGCAATAACATCTGCTGGTTACAAACTTCTTCCATTTAAGGTTGATAGAAGCCACTATGTTCTTGGGGACCTTCAATGCTGCAGACATTTTTTAGTACCCTTCCCCATATCTGTGCCTTCACACAATACTGTCTTGAAGCTCTCCGGACAATTCCTTTGACCTCATGGCTTGGTTTTTGCTCTGATATGCACTGTCAACTGTAGGTCCTTATATAGACAGGTTTGTGTCTTTCCAAATCATATCCAATCAATTGAATTTACCACAGGTGGTCTCCAATCAAGTTGTAGAAACACCTAAACAAAATACACCTGAGCTCAATTTCGAGTCTCATATTCGAGTCTCATATCTGAATAATTTCTGTTTTTTTTCTTCTTTTTTATTCCGCAAAAACCTGTTTTATCTTTGTCAATATGGGGTATTGTGTGTAGATTGATGAAAACATATATTTAATCAAATTTAGAATAAGGTTGTAACGTAACAAAATGTGGAAAAAGGGATGGGGTCTGAATACTTCCCGAATGCCCTGTATGTTTGATGCAAAGTTATAAGTTGACATGGTGGACCTACCCAATGTTATTCTGAACAAAATTAGTCTATGTTTGTCTACTGTTCAGAAAATTAGCTGTGGCACATGCACCTTAATGCACTCATGACTCTTTTCTATGAGCACCAAAATGAAGATCTATTTCTCTGAACTGCTTTGTGAAAGCCTAACACTGTAATAATTTTATAACTTACCTAGTCATGTTGGAAATAGAACAATCTTTCAAATGATGCCCAACTGACCCAGATGGCTGCTTTTTGGACTGCTTTTTGGTTTGTGTAAACACCAGTAATTGTGTGAGGACGGGGATGCAGGGTTGTGTTCCAAACGAAACAACGACAAGTGAGCTTGCTCTAGCTCCTCGACTGCACAGCTAGGAGAGCTAAACAAAAAGCACCTTGTAGTTGAAGACTCTTCTTTGTGCATTGAAATTACTCAGGAAATGTGCACACTTTGGAGAGATGTGTGGCCACTCGAAGACACCAACGTCTTATTATGTCGCAACCACAACACATTTTCCAGGAATATTTGTATCATGTAACTGAACGTATCCAGAGTATTTTCAGATTTAGTGATCAACAAATGTGGCTAAAAGTATAGTAACTGTAACATGCACATAAAACCAACAGTGTATTATTTGGATTCAGTCTTGTGTGAGGTGAACTGTTGCCCTTCGCCCTTGGTCTAATCATATCCCCATCATCTCCAAACTGTTCCCTTTCAAATGCTTCCATGGTTATGCATATGCTTTTCATATTTGTTCAATTGAACCATATCCATATATGTTTGTTTATGTCCTCTCTCTCTTTCCCTCACTCTCTCTCACTTTATCATTTATTCTCTCTTCCTCTATCTCTCCCTCCTTCCTGTCACTCCTCTCTCCCTTCTTCTCTCTTCCTCTATCTCTCCCTCCTTCCTATGTCACTCCTCTCTCCCTTCTTCTCTCTTCCTCTATCTCTCCCTCCTTTCCTATGTCACTCCTCTCTCCCTTCTTCTCTCTTCCTCTATCTCTCCCTCCTTCCTGTCACTCCTCTCTCCCTTCTTCTCTCTTCCTCTATCTCTCCCTCCTTCCTGTCACTCCTCTCTCCCTTCTTCTCTCTTCCTCTATCTCTCCCTCCTTCCTATGTCACTCCTCTCTCCCTTCTTCTCTCTTCCTCTATCTCTCCCTCCTTCCTGTCACTCCTGTCTCCCTTCTTCTCTCTTCCTCTATCTCTCCCTCCTTCCTGTCACTCCTCTCTCCCTTCTTCTCTCTTCCTCTATCTCTCCCTCCTTCCTGTCACTCCTCTCTCCCTTCTTCTCTCTTCCTCTATCTCTCCCTCCTTCCTGTCACTCCTGTCTCCCTTCTTCTCTCTTCCTCTATCTCTCCCTCCTTCCTGTCACTCCTCTCTCCCTTCTTCTCTCTTCCTCTATCTCTCCCTCCTTTCCTATGTCACTCCTCTCTCCCTTCTTCTCTCTTCCTCTATCTCTCCCTCCTTCCTGTCACTCCTGTCTCCCTTCTTCTCTCTTCCTCTCTCTCCCTCCTTCCTATGTCACTCCTCTCTCCCTTCTTCTCTCTTCCTCTATCTCTCTCTCCCTCCCTCCTTTGGGCTCCCGAGTGGTGCAGTGGTCTGAGGCGCTGCATCTCAGTGCAAGAGGTGTCACTACAGTTCCTGGTTTGAATCCAGGCTCTATCACATCCAGCCGTGATTGGCAGTCCCATAGTGTGGCGCACAATTGGCCCAGTGTCATTCAGGTTTGGCCGGGGTAGGCCGTCATTGTAAATAAGCATTTGTTCTTAACTGGCTTGCCTAGTTAAATAAAGGTTAAATTCCCCTCTCCCTCCCCATCTTTCTGTATCTCTGTCTCTAGGCTAAGGGACTGACAGCCCAGGTGAGGAGGATGAACATCACATTGAGGTTCATCCCCAACACATTCACAAAAGGGCAGAGAGAACTCCACCATCTGTCTCAAGAAGTAGGTTCCGCCCAGACAACAGGTCCATTTACAGTAGCACACATCACAGCAAAGCGTTTTGTAATGGAAAACAAAATCTTACCGGACAGGTTCAGGTAGTACAACCCAATTTCTTCCTGACCTAGGTTGTTTGTGGCTCAGCGAAAATAAGACGGTGTTTGCTTCCCCTCTGTGAGACGACCACTGATTGTACAGGTGGCTCTTTCACCTATATCCGAAACCAATACTAGCACTGTATTCATAGCAAAGTAATAAATAAATAAAAACACTTCTATATTCGGTCAGGTGGATGAGGATCCTTATGTTTTAAGGAGATCAGAGAAGTGAGTGTTTTTCTTTGCCACGGGATGGCGCTCATGTTAAGTATTCACCACTCCTGTCATGCAACTGTGTGTGTGTGTGTGTGTGTGTGTGTGTGTGTGTGTGTGTGTGTGTGTGTGTGTGTGTGTGTGTGTGTGTGTGTGTGTGTGTGTGTGTGTGTGTGTGTGTGTGTGTGTGTGTGTGTGTGTGTGTGTGAGCGAATGATAGTGTGGAAGCCTAAGCATCTGTGGTATTAGCATGCTCTCAGAGGGATTCAAATGGCTGCTCAGTGTTTTAGAGGTTACTTCTGGTCAGCTCAGGCAGACCGCAGGCTACTCAGGCAGATTTAAGCCATCTGAAAGGCTTGACAGGTAATATAACAAAGTGAGCTCTAGGGAGAGAGACTTGCAGCAACATTTGATAAGTTACTGGTGTCGAGTAATGTATTGCTGCCTGTAGCCGTCTGACCGGCTATGTAGGCTAAACCAAACTTGTCCACATGTCTAGGTCTCTCTGGGTGCATTATGTGAACTTCCAACTTGTGATATTTCTCTGGACTTGATGTTGTGTTTCTATAGCAACCTATTACCCATCATTTCCGTTTCCTTTTCTATTTTCCTGGACTTCCTGCTCTGCTCCCGTCTTTCCATGTGGGACACCTTTTCCTGAAGGGATATTGTTCTGCCACTTCACTGCTATTTCCACTGTAAACCCTCTCCATTTCCCTGCTACCCGCATGGAAGGAAACATAAACGTTTGACCCACACGCTTACTAAAACGTTTGTAATGTCTCGATGTTGTAAGATGTCATTCAAAACTGTAATTGATTGTACCTTCTGTTAGTCCACTCTTTTCCATTCTTAATATATTGGCTCTGGCACAGTCCAGTCTCCCTGGTGTTGTGCAGTTTTAATGTGAGCGTTGTTGCCAGAAGGTGAGGCAACATTATGTAAGGAGAGGAGCAGAGTAGCAAGCCTCCTCCTTCTCCTGGAAGTTAGCCAGCTAGCAGATTTAGTTGATTGTACCATTTATTTTCAGGTTTTACATGAAAATGCAACACATTTAAAATAAAATAAATATTTGTGTCAATTATATTGCTTACAGTGTGCATGCAGTCCTCCTGTTGCATCTTGGGAGTTTCCAAGAAAGAGACAGACCAGAAGAGGATTCTTTAGGGCAGTGTTTCCCATGTCCAGTCCTCTAGTACCCCCAACAGTATACATTTTTGTTGTAGTCCAAGGACAAGCAGACCTGATTCAACTTATCAATTAATCATCAAGCCCTCAGTGAGTTGAATCAGTTGAGTTTGACAGGGGCTTCAACAAAAATGTGTGCTGTTGAGGGAACTCGAGGACTTGAGTTGGGAAACACTGCTCTAGGGATAGGAAATAAATCCCATTCCTCTAGCAGACAAGCAGCATTCTATAACTATTCCAGTTCCAGGGTAGAATCCTCATCTCAGCAAGCTGTGTGGTCGACTGTGTGGAAGCAGCAGCCCTTTTTACAATGGGAATCTCAGTAAACAACAGTTTCACCATTTGAGGTCTTCTTGCACTCTGTGTGCTGTTTACACAACACAACCAAATGCACACAGGCAGGGACAAAACAGCAGCAGGAGGAGAAAATGGCTTTGAGAATGTACTTAGTACATTATATAAAAAGCAGATGTTTGAGCAGTGTGACTGCAGATGGTTAGCAACATATTCATGCTACGTACTCACACTGCCAGTGAGGCAATCATTACACACACTGCCATTTAGAGGCAATCATTATACACACACACAGTCAAAGAGAGGGAATCATTATTGGCGGCTTGCTTTAGAGGCTTTTCATGCTTGGCTGAGGTGTGTGCGCATCCACATGCACTGGTGCGAGTGTGTGTGCCTGCATGTGTTTGTGCCTCTCCCTGGTGACTGATGTCAAAAACAGGGCACATTATAAAGAGTTTAATCACAGGCCTGCGCTAGCTTTTCGAACCAAACCAACGAGTTACAGATATGTAATAGTTGGCAGAGCGTATGGAGTATTTGTTAGGATGAAAGGAAGAGGCGCATTCTGTAGCCCTGGTCGCGATCCCTGCATGACAGGAAACTTTCCCTTGTGCAGGATGAAATATCACCCTATTCCCTATATAGTGCATTACTTTTGACCAGGACCCACAGAGCGCTATTTTGACACGCACTCTGTCAACTCGCCCTGTTTTCTAGGTCAAAGGTCAGGTGATTCTTTGTGGCTTCACTGGGCTCGCAAACAGACAAACGGTGTGGCGTTTGGAACTGTTTCCGTGGCCTCCTGTTAGCAATGTTTTGTCCTCTTCAAGAAGAAGCTTGTCAACTGTTTTTCATTAAAACAACGGTTCGCTTTTGTTCTACTTTATTGGATAGAAGACAGCACTGCTGTTACTAGGAATCAATACCCCGGTACAGTACAAGTCACTGGGAATATGAAGGGCACAAACACACGTGTCTGACAATTACTTTTACTATGTAAGTGAATCCTCAGCGTACTGCTATTGGTGCCTTTAGGTAATCACCCCTCCACACATGTACAACGTAAACCTGAAACATGCTGGGACCCAGCCAGAGTATGATCTGCTTATCTTAGTATACAAGGCAACACCCAAATTACAACAATTGTAAAAAAAGTATGCGTGTCGTCAACACGCACAGACACACACTACTGTCATCCACACACAACACACACCATCAACATCACCCCTTGTCCTTCTCTGTGGGCTGGTCTAGTCAAGCTGTGTGGCCTGTCCATCCTCCACCATGTCTCAAACTCTTTCCCTGTCTGGTCAGTCTCCTTGTGGCCTGGTACCACTGGAAGTACAGTCCATTCCCCCCCACATCACAGTGTTGTGAGAGCGCAGAGCAGAGGAAGGATACAGTACACATCAAGCCCATGGTGTAATTTAGGAATTAACTCAGCTACTGAGCCCCACGCAAGCTCCTACAGAGGGAAGCTTAACCACGCCAGCTCCTACAGAGGGAAGCTTAACCACGCCAGCTCCTACAGAGGGAAGCTTAAGACACATCTGCCTGTAATCTTTCTATCTGCAT
Organism: Oncorhynchus gorbuscha; assembly: GCF_021184085.1. Lineage (NCBI taxonomy): Eukaryota > Metazoa > Chordata > Actinopteri > Salmoniformes > Salmonidae > Oncorhynchus > Oncorhynchus gorbuscha. Next base: position 48,394,985 of record NC_060178.1, read on the forward strand.
CTCCCCCCAATGCCTGTCTGAGTTATGTTGTTCCAGGCAGAGCATCTGGACGGGAACATCCCAAGCTGTGGTGAAGGACGTTGGAGGAGGAGGGCGTCCAGGTCCTGTCATCTCTTTCCCAAAACACCCACATACCTCCCGCACCCCTAAACCCTGGCATAGGCTCCTGTCCTCAGGCACAGATGTGTGGAGGAATACGGGGTGGTGGTATGGACTCCTTGTCAGGCCTGTTATGTTCTCTTGTCTCTATGCCCCCAGCAGCTTCCATTACTCATTTAATCAGTACAACTAGTCCCGGCTAATTTATACAGCTGTCACCGTCTCAGTGATATTGACAGTGCTTGCCTGCTGTCTAGTTTCACTTAGTTTCTTTGCGGGAGCTGAGGGCACCTTCCTAAAAAGCAATGCAATTATAATATACACTGCGGCTGCCTCTGTCTGTGATGGCTGTGCTTATGCACGTAGAACATGTTATAATGCTATTGCTAACCCATGCCCCCCTGAAACATTGAAAACAATTTCATGGGAGGGGGGTAGTAGCCATATGCATAATTGGTAGCAGCTTCCTGTCTGATACTCAGCTACCAAGCCAGCCATTAGGTAACTTGTTTAAATGATAACCACCATATTGTTGTTGGAGGTGTCCTTGTTGGCAGTTTGTTTGGCACATACTGACACTGAATTCTATCAGTTGGATAATGTGTTTCTATCTGCATCAGAGATGTATTTTTGTATGAGGTCACTGCGTTGGTGGTTATGGTATTTGTCACGCGTCAGGGCCTCAAGGCTTCAATATGTTTTCATATTACACATTTTCAAGGCCAGTTGTTGTGCTCTTGTTTCTTATACAGTACTAAAAATAGAACCTTAATAATAAAGTTTGTCATGGCAACAGAACAGAGACAAAGAAACCTTGGAACTGTGGTTGCCATGGGTTTGTGGTTGATAAGGGTGGTCATAATGCTGCCCGGTGATACATTATATATTAAAATGTATGTGGACATCCCTTCAAATTAGTGGATTCGGCTATTTCAGCCACACCCGTTGCTGACAGGTGTATAAAATCGAGCACCCAGCCATGCAATCTCCATAGACAAACATTGGCAGTAGAAGAGCTCAGTGACTTTCAATGTGGCATTGTCATAGGATGCCAACTTTCCCAAAAGTCATTTTGTCAAATCTCTGCCCTGCTAGAGCTGCCCCGGTGCTTTTATTGTGAAGTGAAAACGTCTAGTGGCAACAACGGCTCAGCCGCGAAGTGGTAGGCCACACGGGCTCACAGAACAGGACCACCAAGTGCTGTAGCGGGTAGCACTCACTACCGAGTTTCAAGCTGCCTTTGGAAGCAACTTCAGCACAATAACTGTTCATTGGGAGCGTCATGAAATGGGTTTCCATGGCCGAGCAGCCGCAAACAATCCTAACATCACCATGCGCAGTCCCAAGCGTCGGCTGGAGTGGTGACTATGCTCGCCGCCACTGAGCAGTTGAAACGTGTTCTCTTCAGTGATGAATCCCACTCTCTCATCTGGCAGTCCCACGGACGGATCTGGGTTTGGCGGATGCCAGGAGAAGGCTACCTGCCCCAATGCATAGTATCAACTGTAAAGTTTGGTGGAGGAGGAATAATGGTCTGTGGCTGTTTATCAGGATTTGGGCTAGGCCCCTTACCTCCAGTGAAGGGAAATCTTAATGCTACAGCATACAATGCCATTCTGGACGATTCTGTGCTTCCAACGTTGTGGCAACAGTTTGGGGAAGGCCCTGTCCTGCTTCAGCATGACAATGCCCCATGCACAAACCACGGTCCATACATAAATGGTTTGTCGAGATCAGTGTGGAAGAACTTGACTGACTTGCACAGAGCCCTGACCTCAACCATCGAAAACCTTTGGGATGAATTGGAACGCCAACTGCAAGCCAGGCCTGATCGCCCAAAATCAGTCAAGTCCCCGCAGCAACGTTCCATCATCTAGTGGAAAGCCTTCCCAGAAGAGTGGAGAATGTTATAGCAGCAAAGGAGGAGTCCAACTCCATATTAATTCCCATCATTTTGGAAAGAGATGTTTGACGAGCAGGTGTCCACATACTTCTGGTCATGTAGTATATGAGTGGTGAGAAGGCTGGCCACTTGAGGCGTGATGAGAGATTACTTCTTGCATCCTCCTGATAGGAACCCACTGCTACACTAGGCTACACACACACACGGTTTCAAGCACAATGTTATTGCCAGGGCTCAGAGATTTTAGGCTGTCGAGTTCAAAATTTTGTCCTCTAAAAACAAGAAAAATAAACAAAAAATGAATGTAGAGCACACAATATTACTTCCAGAGATGTCAAAAAACCACACTGATCACAAGCTGTTCTGCTGCCTTGTGAGGAATTCAGATATCTGGTGTTTGTTTGATTCCCCTCCTAACCCCATTCCCTACTGGGTTGTTGAAAGCAACAATATATTTGTAGGAACCAGGATTTGACCTTAGCAACAACAAGTCCAACGAGCATGTTTTGTTATTATGGTCGTTCAGTAGCTGAGATAAAATTGCAAAACTTGTTTGTTTTTTCTTTGTGTTTACAGTGTGGGCCGCTTGCAGGTTAGTTTTCATGTAGAGTAGACACTACGGCTGGAAAATAAGCAAGAGGAAGAGGAATGCCAGTTGAAGGGGAGTTGAACTTGACGTTTCTTGATGAACTTGACATTTCCATGTAAGCCGACAGTCATAGACCGCTTCTGGCGTTTTGAGTGTTTTAGGCTCCTTCGGCCACATGGACAGACAGACAGACAGACAGACAGACAGACAGACAGACAGACAGACAGACAGACAGACAGACAGACAGACAGACAGACAGACAGACAGACAGACAGACAGACAGACAGACAGACAGACAGACAGACAGACAGACAGACAGACAGACAGACAGACAGACAGACAGACAGACAGACAGACAGACAGACAGACAGACAGACAGACAGACAGACAGACAGACAGGCAGGCAGGCAGGCAGAAGACCGATGCCATGCTTTCACTGTGCAGTCAGGCAATATGTAAACACAAGTTAATCTTACTCAACTTGCCATGTCATCTTCTCACCATTCGCCCACTTTGTCTGTATGGAAAATACTTGTTGCGTTCCTCTGTCATCTCTTCACTCTTATCCTTGACAGTGAGTGAATGATACCACATATTCCTGGTATGCAATCCTGACCCAGCCTGAGGTGCATGCACGCACCTACACAGCCCGGCCGAGCCCTTTTTCCATCAGATAAAATATTTTCCATTCGCCATCAAGGCAGAACAGTGCACAAACACCTGGTGTTTCTCCCTCATCCTCCCCTGTTTTAACCTCCACCCCACCGCCAAGCCAAGTCTCTGCCAAGACCAAGCAAACACTCATAAATTCCTCAACAGCCTAGAGGGGCATGGAATACCTTTGCACCTGCATAGGGAATCCCCTCACACCCTCCGCAACTAGCCCCCACTACTGCCTGCTTGGCCTGGCCCCCTCCTCCTCCTTACACCCTCCCCAGCCTAGCCAACCTCCACCGCTGCCTGCCCCCCAACCTCACACCCTTCCTAGTCTCCCCCTCCCCTTCTGCCACATCCAAGTGGAAACTCAAAAGCTCCTTTTCAATGGATGTTCTGCCAGTCTACATATTTCTCTCATTTTTTTCAACCCTCCCCACCTCCTTCCTCTCCCTCTGTTTTCCTGAGAGAAAAAATGTCTCCATTGCAGACTCCCTCTCCTGATTGTGTAACGTTGCCATCTGGATGAAAGCACCACCACTGCCATCAGAACCCCAAAGCACAACCAGAAGGGTTTGAGGGGAAGAAAAAGAACGAGTGATGGCACGAGCTCAGCTTTGGATCCAGCTGTTAGGAGAAGGAGGAAGAAGAGGGTGGGGGTGGTGAAAAAGAAGATGAAGAGGAGGATGATGATGATAAGTTGATGCTGCATGCCACATACTGTACACCCTATCCTGCTCTGTCCTGTCTTGACGACGCCAAGCTGTAAGAGAAAGGAGACGATGAGAAGGAGGAAGACCTGACGCTTAAATACCACATGCAACCTGTTCTGTTCTGTCCCAGCCCCAATGATACTCAGCTGTAAGAGGAGACGGAGGGTGGTAACGATTAAGATGTTGATGAAGACTTGACACTGCCTAGCACATCTCATGCACCCTGTTCTGTTCTACCCTAGCCCCTAATGATCCCCAGCTGTACCCCAGCATTCGTGTACCAGACCAGTCACCGTGAACCTAGGGTCACCCTTACCCTTTGAAAACGTTCTGCTCTAAAGCAGCTAATAATATGGTCCATGGTGTGCATTAGCAGTTACACCAGGTTCTTTGGACTCGTTTGAGCCCTAACCCACAATGTCCCCCAGGCCTCAGCTCCTCCTGTTAGGCCAGGGCTCTGGTCAAAAGTAGTGCACTACATAGGGAATAGGGTGCCATTTGAGATGCAAACCCTTAAAGGGGATTACACATCGAGATGGGACTCCACCCAATGGCATCATTTCTCCTGCCCTTAGACAGCATGATAGGACTCAAAGGAGGACCGAGTCTTTGTAGTTTGGTTGAGTCCAGAGTGTGCGGGACGCCAGGGAAATGCATGATAGAACTCGGACACCACTGAATCACGGCCCGCCAGACACCAAACGTAATGTGACCTCATGTTTTCAGATTTGATTGCTCACTGATAATTACTGGTCGTGTGATTTTCAGTATATTTTCTTCTTGTTAATTTAGTTTCTCGTGACAGACTGTTCCCAGTAAATGACAGCGTCTGTCGGCAGAACCTTTATGTTCTCTGTCATGTCAGCTCATTGAGCCTCCGTGGTCACTAAAGCCTTGTTCATACTGGCATTTTGAAATGACTCAAATCCAATTACCCGATTAGAATCTGATGTTTTTCCTGCCATCTGATCAGCCAAAAACTACATGGAATCTGATATTTTCAAGTCAGATTTAAACCACATTCATAGGTTCACTTATGTGAAAGGTCAAATCATCATTTTTTGGCATATCCTGTTGCTTGCAAGCTACTCTGTTGACAGTCTGACAAGAGCATGTGGAAGCTAAATAACTTGTTAATAGCTTACATATGCATTAGTGAGTGTGCTAGCAAGCTCTACAGCTAGCTAGCTTGTTGAGTGTTGTGGCTAGCCAAAAAGTACATTTGAACATTCAAATAAATGGGAAACTTCCATGGCAAGCATTGTCGTCACCTTAGATTGGTAAACAACGACTTCTGATTGAGAGGAAGCACCACCACTAATCAGCATACACCCATTGTTACTATGACAAATAGCATAGCATGTGATGAAATGACTAGTGTCTGAACACACACATCCGATTTGGTAACTTGTAACTTGCTGTTTGGACAGTCAGTATTCTAAAACGTATTTGAAAAAATGAAATTTATTTGAGTATTAAGGCCTGCAGAGTGAAAGGGTGGGTTGGGATGCTGTGCTGGATTGGGTTGGGTACTGTAAGTGTGACAGCAGCCACAGCGACTGCTTTCTATTACCAAGAACCCGATGGTCACTCTGACAGAGCACTAGAGTTCCTCTGTGGAGATGGGAGAACCTTCCAGAAGGAGAAGCATCTCTGCAGCACTCCACCAATCAGGCCTTTATGGTGAATGGCCAGACAGAGTTCCCTCCTCAGTAAAAGGCACACGACAGCCTGCTTGGAGTTTTCCAAAAGGCACCTAAAGGACTCTCAGACCATGAGGAACAAGATTCTCTGGTCTGATGAAACCATGATTGAAATATTTGGCCTGAATGCCAAGCGTCACGTCTGGAGGAAACCTGGAACCATCCCTACGGAGAAGCACAGTGGTGGCAGCATCATGCTGTGGGGATGTTTTTCAGGGGCAGGGACTGGGAGACTAGTCAGAATCGAGGCAAGGATGAACCGAGCAAAGTACAGAGGTCCTTGATGAAAACCTGCTCCAGAGCTCTCAGGACCTCAGACTGGGGCAAAGGTTCACCTTCCAACAGGACAACAACCCTAAGCACACAGCAAAGACAATGCAGGAGCTGCCAAAGGTGCTTCAACAAAGTACTGAGAAAAGGGTCTGTATACACAAAGTAAATGTAATATTTAATTAAAACATTTTTTTTAAATAAATTAGCAAAATGTCTAAAAACCAGATCCTAGAGAGTGACTGTAATGTTGCCAGAAGATTGTATCAGCACCCATTTATCCTGTAATAGTGGAGACTATTGGTGAGGTTGACCCACGTGTAGATTGTTACCCCACAGTATTAAAACCACTCCAAGAACGTCATCGATCAAGATCCCGATTTGACTTTTGGTTTGTTCCTTGGAACTCTCTTTTTTGTCTCTCTCCCTCTCCCTTTCACTCTCGCCTTCGGGGGTATCGGATGACCAGACCTGAACAGATCCTCAACGCCTACATCCACCCTACAGTGTCTGAACCAGTGAGACGTCAAAAGTAAGAAGAGCACTCCGGTCTTATATAACACACTGGAGCACTGACTAATTCCATTGTTGATCTACTGTTCTTGGAAAGTATTTGAATGCCTACAGTAGCTTGTTTGGCTCCATATTTCCTCCCAAACAGAGCCTGGCTAACGACAGCCTCACCTGGTCTCCAGGTGCTCTCTTGGCAATGGCTGAAGATACATCAATTGGTCCTGCATTACACAAGCTAGAAACAGAGCAAACCAAGATGGAGACTGGTCCAGAGAGAGGAATGGCAAGATCTCTGAGCCGAAGCCAGGGCCTAAATCTAGCTGGAATCTACACACAAAATATATTACTGCTTGCACTGTTTCATTAGACATTTAAGATATAGGAATTCAATTAGGCTGTGGTTTTGTAAAGTCCTACTCAACAGCTGGAAGAGAATGTTTACAATGTGATAATAGAGTCCAAAACCAAAAGAGTTAGATGGGTGGTTTGGATGACCTACTCAGTGTGATTTCCATTGTTGTCTCGCCTGAAACGGCTAAACGCATCTTATTACAACAAACAAAACAAACACACACAATGTAATTACTGCGGGGATTTGAGCAACGTTGACTGACTGCTCGACTCCGCAGGCGGTCTGTTAAGTCACTGCGTTCTCACGTTCAACACTCAACGGGAATGATGCAAACAAAGCCAATTAGATTCCAGTGAATTACTGCTGTTGAAATGCACAAGCCGCCAGGGACTGACAGTGAAAAGTTGCCAGTGTGATACATGAAAGCTGCACTGTCAGTGCTGCAAAGCCATTATATTATAGTATCTTCATTTTGTCCTTGAAGCAGTGCCCTCCAACGAGAAATCATCACATTCTTTAAAAGTATTGTCGTCATTATCAAGGGGGAAAACCTTGGCTCTCTATATCAAGGTAAATATTTATTCAGTTGCTATAACATGCAAATGTTTTTGGATTGTGTCTCCTACTGCTGTCAGACTAGCCTTAAATCAAGTCTGTCTCCCATAAATGAGACTTCTATGACAGTGCCTGACTACAGTATAATGTGGATGAACATAGAAATACCCAGAATATAATTGATTAAAGGCCCAAGTGTGAATTCAAGCCTCCCACCCCCTCCCCAGACCAGACCAAACTATAATGTCACACTTTGTCTTACAGTTTGCATCACATTGAACATGTGTGATTGCATTTATGTTTTTGTTTGGGGGGGGGGTAATCGCGATAAGCGTGCTGTAGGAAAATATTTGATGTCATGTTGTTGCTGTACATTTCTTGTGGTTTTGTGCCGTAAAACATTTTTTGTGGTATTCTGCCCTGAAATTGGATTCGGTGGTACACATTTTCAGCTGTAAACGTGGTGTTCAGTCTTAGTGCTCACTGCTCAATGAGTAGCTAAGTAGTACCTCAGTAGAGCACGCATGCAGCCTAAAGGGTCATGACAAACATCAACACCATCATCCCAGAGACCCTGGACCCACTCCAATTCGCATACCGCCCCAACAGATCCACAGATGGTGCAATCTCAATGGCACTTCACACTGCCCTTTCCCAACTGGACAAGAGGGGAAATAACTGTGTGAGAATGCTTTTCATAGACTACAGCTCAGAGTTCAACACTATAGTTCCCTCCAAGCTCATTAACAAGCTCGGGACCCTGGGACTGAACACCTCCATCGTCAACTGGATCCTGGACTTACTGACGGGCCAACCCCAGGTGGTTAGGGTAGGCAACAACACCTGTGTGGTGCCAGGACAACAACCTCTCCCTCGATGTCAGTAAGACCAAGGAGCCGATTGTGGACTGCAGGAGAAAGAGGGGAGAGCACGCCCCCATCCGCATCGATTGGGCTGGTCGAGAGCTTCTAGTTCCTCGGATCCACATCACTAAGGACTTAACATGCTTCAGACACACCCTCATAGTCATGATAAGGGCACAACAGCGCCTCTTTCCCTTCAGGAGGCTGAAAATATTTGGCATGGGCCCTCGGATCATCAAAAGTTCTACAGCTGCACCATCGAGAGCATATTGACTGGCAAATGCTCTGCCCTCGACTGTAAAGCGCTACACAGGGTGGTGCAGACGGCCCAGTACACACTGGGGTCGAGCTCCCTGCCATCCAGGACCTCTATATCAGGCGGTGTAGAGAAGGCCGGAAAATGTATAGACTTCAGCCACCTGATAGACTGATCCCTCCCCCACCGTTCGGCAAATGGTACAGGAGCATCAGCTCTCGGACCAGCCCGCTCCAAGATAAAAATACGAAATAACCATAAGACTCCTAAATAGTTAATTAAATGGTTACACGGACTATACCCAAATTACCCCTGTCTTGCACCGACTCTATGCACACTCACAAGACTACACTCAATGTACAAAACATTAGGAACACCTTCCAAATATTGAGTCACACCCCCCTTTTGCCCTCAGAACAGGGTCAATTTGTCCGGCCGTCGACTCTACAAAGTGTCGAAAGCGTTCCACAGGGATGCTGGCGCATGTTGACTCTATTGCTTCTCACAGTTTTGTCAAGTTGGCTGCAAGTGAATCTCTACCCCGGCTAGATTGTTCCGTCTCATCCCACGGATGGATGGAGATCTGGTGAAAGGTCACTGCATTCACTGTCATGTTCCTAAAACCATTCCTGAACAATTCTAGCCTTGTGGCATGGGGCATTATCCTGCTGAAAAAATCAATTCGCAGATGGATATTCTGCTGCTATTAAGCGATGTACGTGATTGGCAATGATATTCAGATATCCCGTGTCATTGAAACGTTGCTCCACTTTTATCAAGGGGCCCAATCTGTGCCATGAAAACACACCCCACACTCAAACAACCTAGCAGTGCGCCAGGCACGTACTACCATACACCGTTCAAAAGGCACTTAAATATGTTGTCTTGCCCATTCACGCTCTGAATGGCACACATGCACAATACATGTCTCAATTGTCTCAAGGCGTAAAAATCCTTCTTTAACCTTTCTCCTCTCCTTCATCTACACTGACTGAAGTGGAATTAACAAGTGACATCAAAAAGGGACCATAGCTTCACCTGGTCAGTCTGTCATGGAAAGAGCAGGTGTTCCTAATGTTTTGTACACTGTGTATATATGAACTATATACAGTGCCTTAAAAAAAGTATTCACACCCCTTGACTTGTTACAACCTGAATAAAACATGGATTACATTGAGATTTTGTGTCACTAGCCTACACACAATACCCCATAATGTCAAAGCGGAGTTATGTACGTATATATATATATTTCTTTTTACAAATTCATTAAAAAGGAAAAGCTAAAAATGTCTTCAGTCAGTAAGTATTCAAGTCTAAATAAATTCAAATCTAATTTTAGTTGTAACATGCGCTGAATACAATAAAATGCTTACTTACAAGTAAAAAATAGATGTCAGGACCCGGTTACGAACCCAGGTCTCCGGAGTGAGAAACAGTCACTAAACCAACTGAGCCACGAATAGTCGGCAGAACCCAGAAGATGAGACAGACACAGCAGTACTTGAGACGGTGTATTTAATGAAGTAAAAAGTGAAGTTCTTCAGGAAAACATGTAACTCCACAACCTCAAAGGGAATCCTACAAGAACAAAGGTAATCCTCCAAGACAAAAAAGGTAAATCCACAAGGTGGAAGGTAAAGCACAAAAAGCCTCAAAAGATACTCAAAAAACAAACAAAAAAGAACAAAAAAACAGAATTCCACAAGAGAGTCCACCGGGATCAACAAGAGTTCTCAGAGTACTAGGGCTGGGTGCTAACATACAAACACAGAGCAAAGAACAGAGGAAAACAAAGGGTTTAAATACAATCAGGGGAAACGAGGCACAGGTGCAAATAATAATGGGGATCAAGGGAAAACAAAAGGTCAAAAGGCACAATGGGGGCATCTAGTGACCAAAAACCGGAACAACCCTGGCCAAATCCTGACAATAGATTAAAAAAATAATAATAATAATTAAATATCCGCAGTAAAATAACAGTAGCGAGGCTATATACAGGGGGTACCGGTACCGGAGTCAATGTGAGGGGGCACAGGTTAGTCGAGGTAATTGAGGTAATATGTACACTACCGTTCAAAGGTTTATCACTAAGAAATGTCGTTGTTGTTGAAGAAAAGCACATTTTTTTTGTCCGTTAAAATAACATCAAATTGATCAGAAATACAGTGTAGACATTGTTAATGTTGTAAATGACTATTGCAGGTAGAAAGGGCTGATTTTTTATGGAATATCTACATAGGCCCATTATCAGCAACCATCCTGTGTTCCAATGGCACATTGTGTTAGCTAATCCAAGTTTATACTTTTAAAAGGCTAATTGATCATTAGAAAGCCCTTTTTCAATTATGTTAGCATGGCTAAAAACTGTGTTCTGATTAAAGAAGCAATAAAACTAGCCTCTTTAGACTAGTTGAGTATCTGGAGCATCAGCAATTGTGGGTTCGATTACAGGCTCAAAATGGCCAGAAACAAAGAACTCTCATCTGAAACTAGTCAGTCTATTCTTGTTCTGAGAAATCAAGGCCATTCCATGTGAGAAAATGCCAAGAAACTGAAGACCTAACAGCTAGACTAGTTTACAATGTACCACATCTCTCGTAAGCACAAGAGATTAATGTAATGCTGTTTAGAAAATAAATGTGTGTCAGCTAAGCTAACAGCAGCTAAATGATTTATGATGGAAGCCATTTTTGTTTACGTTTGACAAGCAAAAGCTCCCTAATCCCAGAATGCAATTCACTATGAAACGCAAATAAACAAAGTCAAAGATGGCTGCGCTCATTGCCTGAAAACTGTTAACTCTGGAACTCTGGCCTCTTTCTAGAGCTCCGACTCTCCAACCTGAAGATCATTGATGTCAGGATTTACTTAGTATTTTTCACAGTTGTCTTGAATGCATCATAATTCAGTCGAGTGAACTATTCCTTGTTATAACATCTTTGGTCTGACAGACACTGACATGATAAACAGAATGCTTTGCATGATGTCAACAAACATGGTGCCACACATAGCTGGCAAATAGCTTAGCATTAGCTCATCATAATCAGTACAACATTCTAGTATTTTACACCCATCATATGTGTCCATTACAATCTATGCAAGAATCGGAATGCATGATTTGTCACCAGTACTTGAAAACATTTAAGTACATTATGATCCATACATACATATGGTGTGCTACAGCAGAAACGACAACACGATTTACAGAAAATAAGACTTACTTTGATAGGAATGCACACATGTCCAAAGCCCAATTTGTAAGACAAACAATCATGAAGGCAATGTGGGTGCCAGCCAGAACATGTGCTGGGGGAAAAACATTTGTGCAAGGCCAGATCTGACTGAGATGCACAATGTCTTCATCCTTGATCTGGGGAAACACATAAGGTTGTGCTTGGGCTCACATCGAAGAGAGAAGTTTGGCCGCTCAGTAAAGGTAAATTGTCCGCAAGAGTGAAATGGGCTACTTCTTACGCGAATTAACAAGGAGGCGGAACAGAATTAGAACTGATGTTCGAAAATATAACTTGTTTGAAAATGATTTGAAACTGACAAGTTGAAACACAGCTTATTGATAATTAGCAGGCAACGTGCCTTGGTTTGAGGATAACTGTCCTGATGCAATCACATTTTGGAACATTCTGACATCACGTGCATGAAAAAAACTTACTCAGGTGTGACGGGTAGAGATATTTGGAACTCGCGTGAAAAGGTTAAAGTAATGATTGACTGTTGTTTCTCTTTACTTATTTGAGCTTTTCTTGCCATAATATGGACGTGGTCTTTTACCAAATAGGGCGATCTTCTGTATACCAGGCCTACCTTGTCACAACACAACTGATTAGCTCAAACTCATTAAGAAGGAAAGAAATTCCACAAATTAACGTTTAACAAGGCGCGAATGTTAATTTAAATGCATTCCAGGTGACTACCTCATGAAGCTGGTTGAGAGAATGCCAAGAGTGTGCAAAACTGTCTTCAAGGAAAAGGGTGGCTACTTTGAAGAATCTCAAATATAAAATAGATTTGGATTTGTTTAACACTTTTTTGTTAACTACCTGATTCCATATGTGTAATTTCATAGCTTTGATTTCTTCGCTATTATTCTACAATGTAGAACATAGTAAATATAAAGAAAAACCCTTGAATGAGTAGGTGTTCTAAAACTTTTGGCAAATACTGTATATAAAAAATTATAAAAATATGTTTTCACTTTGTCATTATGGGGTATTTTGTGTAAATGGGTGTGAAAACATTCTATATTTAATCCATTTTGAATTCAGGCTGTAACACAACAAAATGTGAAATAAGTTGAGGGGTATTAATACTTACTGAAGGCACTGTAAATCCATTTCAATCACACTTTGTAACAATGACATGTGAAGAACTCCAAGGGGGCTTCTGATATTATTCAATTATACTGTATTATTCAATTATATTGCATCTATCAACAGGGGGATGAGGCAAACATTATTATGATGGAGAGTTGCATTATATATTTAAGCAATAAGGACTTAGGGGGTGTGGTATATGGCCAATATACCGAGGCTAAGGGATGTTCTTACAAACGAGTGCCTGGAGTACAGCTTTAGCCATGGTATGTTGGCAATATACCACAAAACCCCAAGGTGCCTTATTGCTATTTTAAACTGGTTGCCAACGTAATTAGAGCAATAAAAATGTATGTTTTGTCATACCTGTGGTATACTGTACGGTCTGATATACCGCAGCTTTCAGCAAGTCAGCATTCAGGGCTCGAACCACTCAAATTATACAATTATCTATATGCCATTAAATGGAGTGGCTCAGGTAGGAGCCATAATGCTCTTCATCCATACACTGACTGTGGACAATGACATGGCATCCCTTTCCAAGTCATCCTCACGTTGGTTGGAAAGAAGACTACGAAGTCTGGCATCGCAAGGAATCTCTCCATGTCAGCTATGTGGCATTGCTCTTTCTGGTAACTGGCATGGTGGACATCAATTCCATACAACTGTCTGGATTCTCAATTATATTGAAACACTTTTGTTTATTCAAAGAAGCTGCATTCCATCAATCTCCTCTTAGGTGTTTGGATCATTGCTGGTAAATAGGATACAGACAGAGACACTACGTCACGTTTGGCCCCCCGACACCTCCCAGCTGTGTGCTGCCTGCCTGCCTTCCCTGGCCTGGCCAGTACAATGACACACACTGCTTGGACTAGGCTCACAGCACTGTGACTTAATAAGAGATGAAGTGAGAGCTTTTAACACTCATCCCCACAGTAGGAATTTTTTTAATATGTGACGGGTGAGCGACATAAATAAACACAATGTTCCATTTTCATTTGATTTCATTTTCGACTGCCGGCTTGACAGAAACAAAAGGAAGTGAGAATTCATTTTCAGGTGGACGAAATATAACATCTGTCGTTATTCTCCACAGTCCACAGTGTCCTTTTTCTATTTGGACGTGACTGACTCGAGAAGAACACGATTATAATGCAGTTATACAAAATACAATTGCATACTCCCGAGCTCCAGGGACATTATACTACTTCTACTCTCACCTATTTTCCTGTCCCTAATCCTTCATCTTTCCCTCTAAAAATGATATATCTTTCAAACACTCTCTTCCATTACTCTCGCTCTCTCACTTCCCCGTATTTTTGTTTCAACCCATCTCTCAAACTATTTGATATATAGTCTGCCCTCTAACCTTCCATCCCAGCTCCAGTCATGTCAATACAGTCTGCCCTCTAACCTTCCATCCCAGCTCCAGTCATGTCAATACAGTCTGCCCTCTAACCTTCCATCCCAGCTCCAGTCATGTCAATACAGTCTGCCCTCTAACCTTCCATCCCAGCTCCAGTCATGTCAATACAGTCTGCCCTCTAACCTTCCATCCCAGCTCCAGTCATGTCAATACAGTCTGCCCTCTAACCTTCCATCCCAGCTCCAGTCATGTCAATACAGTCTGCCCTCTAACCTTCCATCCCAGCTCCAGTCATGTCAATACAGTCTGCCCTCTAACCTTCCATCCCAGCTCCAGTCATGTCAATACAGTCTGCCCTCTTCCATCCCAGCTCCAGTCATGTCAATACAGTCTGCCCTCTAACCTTCCATCCCAGCTCCAGTCATGTCAATAAAGTCTGCCCTCTAACCTTCCACCCCAGCTCCAGTCATGTCAATACAGTCTGCCCTCTAACCTTCCATCCCAGCTCCAGTCATGTCAATACAGTCTGCCCTCTAACCTTCCATCCCAGCTCCAGTCATGTCAATACAGTCTGCCCTCTAACCTTCCATCCCAGCTCCAGTCATGTCAATACAGTCTGCCCTCTAACCTTCCATCCCAGCTCCAGTCATGTCAAGCAGGCTAGGGGTCTTTGCTTAGTTTGGCTTGAAGTGGGGGGGGTTTACCTGACCAGGCCTCATTTGTTCCCAGCGTAGACTGTTTACAGCAGGCTAGGGGTCTTTGCTTAGTCTGGCTTGAAGTGGGGGGGGGTTTACCTGACCAGGCCTCATTTGTTCCCAGCGTAGACTGTTTACAGCAGGCTCAGACAGCATGGCCTTCACCTGTAACTGAGAGAGTTCCCTCAGACATTCTTCTAATGGGAAACGGAGTAAACAGTCGTCTGTTTCTCTGTCAAAGTGCCAACTAGACCGCCGTGCAGGCAGCAAAATAAAAGACATTGGCCAATTTGGATAGGGCCAAATAGAAACATTTCAATCAGAAGAAATATAAAAAGCACATGAATGAATATGGTAGCAATTGACAGAGAACACTTTGGATATTAGACCAAAGGTGAGGACACAACAGTTCACCTGACACAAGACTGATTCCAAACATTACCCTGTTGAGTAATGTGCATTTTACATGTACTGTACTTTTCGCAGAAAATACATTCAGAAACATAATAGGAATATTCATGAAAATTTCAGGGTAGGTGTAACATAAGAAAAAATTATTACAAGTGTTTGAGTGAGAGGTCTAACTGGTGTTTTCAAGTGGCCACGCACCTATCCAAACTGCACAGTTCCTAAGTCATTTCAATGCACTTTTATGACTCAAGGAAAGAGCCTTCAAATATAAGGTGCGTTTTTGAGCTTTTAGCTTTGCCGTGTGAAGAACTGAAGCAAAAGCACATGTCCTTTTTTTGGTTTGGAACACATCCCTGCGTCACAATGAACGTTGTTTACGCAATGCACAAACGTTCCATCATAAATCTGGGTCAGGGTGGCATCATTTGAAAGCTTATTCTATTGCCAACATGACTAACTACGTTATAAAATAAGATCTTACAGTGTTACGATTTCACAAGGCTCTTCAAACAAACAGATTGTAATGTTGGTGCGCATTAAAATGGAGTCATGAGTGCATTCAAGTTCGTGTTCCGCTGCTTATTTCCTTCACAACATGACAAACAGGCTCATTCTGTTCGGGACAACCCACGGTATGACTCACGTCATCCTTGTAGCTGTACATCAATCATAGTGATCACAAACGTTGATATTGTATATTACACACGTTTTCAAATATGGAAATGCGAAGTGCACATTTTGCACTCACGGGTGTGTGGTTTGCTTGTATGACATCAAAGTGGCGTTTATTATCATCCACAACACGTCTCCTCTTTCAGAACACATCGACTCCTCGATTTACATCATTCTCCTCACTCAGACTGTAAAGGCCAGGAGAATTTCAATTGAAAGCTTTTTTTTGTTCAGGAGGGAGCTGTGAAGCTAACGTTAAAAGGGATACTTTGGGATTTTGGCAATGAGGCACATTTTCTACTTCCCCAGAGTCAGATGAACTCGTGGATACCATTTTTATGTCTCTGCTTGCGGTTTGAAGGACGTTGCTAACTAGCACTAGCGCAATTGCTAACTAGCGTTCCTAACTATGACTTCAAGTGAGCAGATACCCATAGACTTTCAGTCATTGCGCTAACGCTAGTTAACGTTGGCTTGCAAAACAACCTGGGCTTGACTTCATCTGACTCTGGGGAAGTAGCTAAAAGGGCCTCATTTCCAAAATCCCAAAGTATCCCTTTAAATGTGCCCAAATTAGATCACAGTTCTCCTATAAACTGTAGTGTCCATTCCATTGATATCCATTCATTGTGTCTTATCTGGTTACAGGATCCAAAATTAACTTAGATTGTAATCTCTTCAAAATGGTTATCAGAATCATGTCAACAGTCAGGCATTCTGTCCGTCCATGTGACCATTCGGATTTCCCCTTTACGCCAGGCTCGCCACTCGTGACAGATTTTTCCGGCATGTATGAAATTGATTGAATTGGTTTATGAACATGACATCACTTGCCTTGTAAATTCTTGCAAAGCTACGTAGTGAGAAAGCAGAGAGGAGAGGGGCCCAGCAGGGAATATTTTCACTCCCCCCGGTTTTGATAGCACCCAGTTGCCTCGCCCAGTGCTTGGCTTTCCGCCATTTCCACTTGGTCATGGAAAGAGAGAAAGTTGATCCTCTTCACTCATAGCCCACCGTGCCCTCCTAATTTGGAGTCACTTATTCTTCTTTGCAAACAGCATCAGTATGACAGTGAGTCTCCCCCATCCCACTCCTGAGATTGTCCTTAGCTAGTGATTCGTAACCCAGGAGACCTTCTTATTAGGCAGAGTCAGACCACTGACTGTTCTTTTTGATACAAAGTAAAAAACACACACACTCAGACAGACACACCACCCTGCACGGTACCCTGCCCTGAATTTTAGTTACTGTCACTAGCCGGCGACCACCCGGTTACTCTACCGTGCACCTTTTACTGAGTGACAGTTCATATAAGGAAATAAGTCAATTGAAATAAATTCATTAAGCCATAATCTATTGATTTCACATGACTGGGCAGGGGTGCAGCCAATCAAAAAAAAGTTTTTACAGATAAATACTTCTTGATTTGCAACACCTGTCAGGTGGATGGATTATTTTAGCAGAGGAAAAATGCTCACTAACGGGGATATAAACAAACCTGTGCACCAAATTTGAGAGAAATAAGCTTTTTGTGCGTGTGGAACATCACAATACCTCATAATGACAAAGCGAAAACACATTTTTATAAATGTTTGCACATTTATAAAAAACTAAAACAGAAATACCTTATTTACATAGGTATTCAGACCCTCGAAATTGAGCTCAGGTGCATCCTGTTTCCATTGATCATACTTGAGATCTTTCTACAACTTGATCAGAGTCCACCTGTGATATATTCAATTGATTGGACATGATTTGGAAAGGCACACACCTTTCTATATAAGGTCCCACAGTTGATCATGCATGTCAGAGCAAAAACCAAGCCATGAGGTCAAATGAATTGTCTGTAGAATTCTGAGACAGGATTGTGTCTAGACACAGATCTGGGTAAAGGTACCAAAACATTTCTGCAGCATTGAAAGTCCCCAAGAACACAGTGGCCTCCATCATTCTTAAATGGAAGACGTTTGGAATCACAAAGACTCTTCCTAGAGCTGGCTGCTCGGCAAAACTGAGCAATCGCAGGAGAAGGGCCTTGGTCAGGGAGGTGACCAAGAACCCGATTATCACTCTGACAGAGTTCCTCTGTGGAGATGGGAGAACCTTCCAGAAGGACAAGCATCTCTGCAGCACTCCACCAATCAGGCCTGTATGGTAGAGGGGCCAGATGGAAGCCACTCCTCAGTAAAAGCCACATAGCAGCTCGCTTGGAATTTGCCCAAAGGACCCATAAAAGACTTTAAGACTATGAGAAACATGATTCTCTGGTCTGATGAAACCAAGATTGAACTCCTTGGCCTGAATGCCAAGCGTCACGTCTGGAGGAAACCTGGTAACAGCCCTACGGTGAAACATGGTGGTGGCAGCATCATGCTGTGGGGATATGTGTCAAAGGCAGGGCCTGGGAGACTAGTCAGGATCAAGGGAAAGATAAACGGACCAAAGATATCCTTGACGAAAACCTGCTCCAGAGCTCCCAGGACCTCATACTGGAGCGAAGATTAATGACCCTAAGCACACAGCAAAGACAATGCAGGAGTGGCTACGGGAGAAAGTCTCTGAATGTCTTTGAGTAGCCCCAGCCAGAGCCCAGACTTGAAACCAAAAATCTCTGGAGAGACCTGAAAATAGCTGTGCAGCAATGCTCACTATCCAACTTGACAGAGCTTGAGAGTATCTGCAGAAAAGAAAGGGAGAAACTTCCCAAATACAGGTGTGCCAAGCTTGTAGCATCATACCCAAGAAGACTAGGCTGTAATCACTGCTAAAGATGCTTCAAAAAAGTACTGAGTAAAGGGTCTGAATATTTATGTAAATATGATATTTCAGTTATTTAAAAATAAATACATTTGAAAACATTTCTAAAAACCCGTTTTTGCTTTGTCATTATGGGGTATTGTGTGTAGATTGATGATGATACCCAAGAAGACTCGATTTTGTAATCGCTGACAAAGGTGCTTCAACAAAGTACTGAGTAAAGGGTCTGAATACATACAGCACAAGTCAAATGTTTGAACTCAGCTACTCATTTAAAGGTTTTTCTTAATTTTGTACTATTTTATGCATTTTAGTATAATATTGAAGACATCAAAGCTAAGAAATAACACATATGGAATCATGTATTAACCAAAAAGGTGTTAAGAAAATCAAACTATTTTATATTTGAGATTCTTCAAAATGGCCACCATTTGCCTACATGACAGCTTTACACACTCTTGGCATTCTCTCAACCAGTAACATTGACTGGAAGGTGTTTCAATTAACAGGTGTGCCTTGTTAAAACTACATTTTAGTTATTTATTTCCTTAATGTGTTTGATCAGTTGTGTTGTGACATGGTAGGGGTGGTATACAGAAGATAGCCCTTGTTAAAATACCAATCCATATTAAATAATTGTTGGAAACATTACTTGTGTCATGCACAAAGTACATTTCCTAACCGACTTGCCAAAACTGTAGTTTGTTAACAAGAAATTTGTGGAGTGGTTGAAAAACGAGTTTTAATGACTCCAACCTAAGTGTATGCAAACTTCCGACTTCTACTGTAAATACTGTGCATACATTTAGTCTGTTTATATTCACACAGTCTCCTTTATTAGGGTACACTATTAAGTAAACAGGCAGCAGAAATATCCCTGTCTATAGCCTGCTGTTAGTATAACTTATTGGTGTAATATGGACAGTATACCACAAAAATAATGTTTTGCTTTCAATGGACTGACATGCATTGCAGTAATCTGCTCTCTCTGTATGCAAGAGCCCTCTGCCTAGGAATTATGGCTGTTTCAATTAAAGCATCTATTTAGACAGATCAGATGATGAGATGCAGATGCTTTCTCATTACTGTGTGTGCTCTGGTACTCTGTGCAAACAGGGAATCCCAGTTTACAATGTAATATCTTTTGACAGCTCACATCTGACTAGACAGCTGTCAGTATTAACCACATCAAAGGTTATGGTAGAAAATGTCTTTATAAAGCATTGCATTTGACAATATACGTCATGTAAAGCACAATGCTCATCATCTACTCTTGTTATTGCTAACATAGGCTACTAATGTGGAATGAGGAGGCTAAGGCTTCACCCATCTCATATGTATATACTGTATTCTATTCTACTGTATAAATGCCACTCTGACATCGCTATTCCTAATATTTACAGTATCAGTCAAAAGTTTAGACACACCTACTGTACTCATTCAAGGGTTTTTCTTTATTTTCACTACTTTATTGTCATTTTTATTTTTCTACAAATAAAATAATAACACGTGTGGAATCATCTAGTAACCAAAAAAAAGTGTTTAACAACTCAAAATATATTTTATATTTGAGATTCCACAGAGTCCACGAAGTAGCCACCTTTTGCCTTTATGACAGCTTTGTACACTCTTGGCATTCTCTCAACCAGCTTCATGAGGTAGTCACCTGGAATGCATTTTAATTAACAGGTGTGCCTTGTTAAAAGTTCATTTGTGGAATTCCTTTCCTTCTTAATGTGTTTGAGCCAATCAGTTGTGTTGTGACAAGGTAGGGGTGGTATACAGAAGATAGCCTTATTTGGTAAAAGACCAAGTCCGTATTATGGCAAGAACAGCTCAAATAAGAAAAGAGAAATGACAGTCCATCATTACTTTAAGACACGAAGGTCAGTCAATACAGAAAATGTAAAAAACATTGAAAGTTTCTTCAAGTGCAGTCGCATAAACCATCAAGCGCTATGATGAAACTGGCTCTCATGAGGACCTCCACAGGAAAGGAAGAACCAGAGTTACCTCTGCTGCAGAGGATAAGTTCTTTAGAGTTACCAGCCTCAGAAATTGCATCCCAAAATAATGCTTCACGGAGTTCAAGTAACAGACACATCTCAACATCAACTGTTCAGATGAGACCATGTGAATCAGGTCTTCATGGTCGAATTGCTGCAAATAATCCAGTGAAACTTTCAAGCCCATAACCAACAATGCAGTTTTAAGAAAAATAAGTCAGCAGCAGTAAAATAATAGTAGCTATATACACGGGCTACAGCACAAAAGAGGGGGTGGGTTGGTGGGGGACATTGCAAATAGTCTGGATAGCCATTTGATTAGCTGCTCTGGAGTCTCATGGCTTGGGGGAAGAAGCTGTTAAGAAGCCTTTTGTACCTAGACTTGGCACTCAGATACTGCTTGCCGTGCGGTAGCAGAGAGAACCATCTATGGCTGGAGTCTATGATAATTGGTAGGGCCTTCCTCTGTTATACTGGGCCGTACGCACTACCCACTGTAGTTCCTTGTGGTCGGAGGCCGAGCAGTTGCCATACCAGGTAGTGATGCAACAGTCAGGATATTCTCTATTGTGCAGCTGTAGAACCTTTTGAGGATCTGAGAACCCATGCCAAATCTTTTCATTCTCCTGAGGGTGAAAAGGCGTTGTAGTGCACTCTTCATGACTGTCTTGGTGTGTTCGGACCATTCTAGTTTGTTGGTGATGTGGACACCAAGGAACTTGAAGCTGTCAACCTGCTCCACTACAGCCACATCGATGAGAATGGGGGCGTGCTCGGTCCTCCTTTTCCTGTAGTCCACAATCATCTCCTTCGTCTTGATCACATTGAGGGAGAAGTTGTTATTCTGGCACCACATGACCAGTTCTCTGACCTCCTCCCTATAGGCTGTCTCATCAGTGCCGTTGATCAGGCCTACCACTGTTGTGTCGTCGGCAAACTTAATGATGGCGTTGGAGTCGTGCCTGGCCATGCAGTCATGAGTGAACAGGGGGTACAGGAGGGAACTGAGCACGCACCCCTGAGGGGCCCCCGTGTTGAGGATCATCGTGGCAGATGTGTTGTTACCTATCCTTACCACCTGGGGGCGGCCCGTCAGGAAATCCAGGATCCAGTTGCAGAGGGAGGTGTTTAGTCCCAGGGTCCTTAGCTTATTGATGAGCTTTGAGGGCACAATGGTGTTGAATGCTGAGCATTAGTCAATGAATAGCATTCCCACATAGGTGTTCATTTTGCCCAGGTGGAATAGGGCAGTGTTGAGTAGAATAGAGCTTGCATCATCTGTGAATCTGCTGGAGTGGTATGCAAATTATAGTGGGTCTAGGATTTCTGGGATAATGGTTTTGATGTGAGCCATGACCAGCCTTTCAAATCACTTCATGGCTATAGATGTGAGTGCTACTTGTTGGTAGTCATTTAAGGCAGGTTTCCTTAGCGTTCTTGGGCACAGGGGCGATGGTGGTTTGCTTGAAACATGTTGGTATTACAGACTCAGTCAGCGACAGGTTGAAAATGTCAGTGAAGACACTTGCCATTTGGTCAGCGCATGCTCGGAGCACACGTCCTGGTAATCCATCTTGCCCTGCAGCCTTGTGATTGTTGACCTGTTTAAAGGTCTTACTCGCATCAGCTACGGAGAATGTGATCACACAGTCGTCCGCAACAGCTTATGCTCTCATGCATGCTTCAGTGTTGCTTGCCTAAAAGTGAGCATTAAGGTAATTTAGCTCATCCGGTAGGCTCGTGTCATTGGGAAGCTTGCAGCTGTGCTTCCCTTTGTAGTCTGCAATAGTTTGCAAGCCCTGCCACATCCAACAATCATCAGAGCCAGTGTAGTACAATTCAAATTTAGTCCTGTTTGGATTCTCTGCCTGTTTGATGGTTCGTCTAGAGGGCATAGAGGGATTTCTTATAAGTCCCGCTCCTTGAAAGCGTCAGTTCTACACTTTAGCTCAGTGAGGATTGTAGAGATCCTTAAGAGGTTTTTAAATCCCTAGTCACTCGGAGCTTCACCTCTGGATGAACATTTTCCTATTTGCTTATGGCCTTATACAGCTTATTGAGTGTGGTCTTAGTGCCAGCATCGGTTTGTGGTGGTAAATAGACAGCTACAAAAAATATAGATGAAAACTAACTTGGTAAATAGTGTGGTCTTACAGCTTATCATGAGATACTCTACCTCAGGCATGAAAAACCTTGAGACTTTGCTAATATTAGATTTTGTGCACCAGCTGTTGTTTATAAATAGGCACAGACCTCCACCCCTTGTATAACTGGAGTCAGCTGTTCTATCTAGCTGATGCACTGACAAACCCGCCAGCTGTATGTTATCCATGTCATCGTTCAGCCATGACTGGGTGAAACTTAAGATATTACAGTTTTTAATATCCTGTTGGAACGATATTCGTGATCAAAGCTTGTCCATTTTGTTATCCAATGATTGTACGTTGGCTAATAGGACTGATGGTTGAGGCAGATTTCCCACTCGCCGTCAGATCCTTACAAGGCACACTGACCTACGTCCCCGATATCGCTGTCTGTTCTTCATGTGAATGCTGGGATTTAGGCCTTGTTGGTTGTGTCTGAAGAAAATCCGTTGCGTCCGACTCATTAAAGAATAAATCTTAATCGAGTACGAGGTGAGTAATCGCTGTCCTGATAGCCAGAAGCTCTTTTTGGTCATAATGTTTCTGTCACTGTCTCTTTTGTACAAAATAAGTTCGAAAAAAACAAACAATAGCACTTGGTTAGGACCCTGTAAAACAGAAGCCATCTCCTCTAGCTCCTCCTCACCTGAAAAGCATTCCAGGTGAAGCTGGTTGAGAAAATGCCAAGAGTGTGCAAACCTGTCATCATGGCAAAGGGCGTCTACTTTGAAGCATCTAAAATATATTTAGATTTGTTTAATATTTTTCGCGTGACATCATGATTCCATACTGTATGTTTTATTTCATAGTTTTGAGGTCTTAATTATTATTCTACAATGTAGAAAATAGTACAAATAGTATAAA
>NC_060178.1:48423703-48436203 GCF_021184085.1 Oncorhynchus gorbuscha
CCAAGGTGGAAGGAATTACCTCATAACCTCAGCAAGGTACAGTTACATAACAGGGCCAGGGCTGGAGCAGTGCAAAACAGTGAAGAGGGAACAAGCCATACATGTATAAAGGAGAGGGCCCAGGCTCCAAACAGGGGTCACATCCAATTGAAGGGCTCCAAACAGGGGTCACATCCAATTGAAGGGCTCCCAAACAGGGGTCAGTGCATCCCAAGCATGACATGGCCTCCCTCCTCTGTGTAGAATAATTAGTGATCTTCTGGGGATTCTAGATCCCTCGTATGGAAATTGTGTGATTATTCAACAGCAGCCCTGCAACTCTTTTGCTGTAATATTTAGAGAAGGGCCTCGAGAAATGTTAACACTCCAAAATTCATATTTGCAGCTTTGGATGCAAGGGAAAGCAGTCCATTAGATCAACATGTACTGTAAGTATTGCAGATTGCACCTTTAAGTACTTGCAGGTATGCATAGAGCAATGGCTCCCTCCCGTAGGTCGCCCGGGGCCGGAGTTAAGCCTAGGTTTAAATGGATGGGATTTGTCCAGAACAGTACAACTCACAGTTGGCCACAGGGGCCATCCTTATCCTGTGTTGACTTTCTTACCAAATGTCTGCCTGAATATCAAGTATGAATCAAATAAATGGCTCCTCCTGTGCTAAACATAGCTGTGTAAACAGTAAACATCCTCTTACTGGAAGCGAGGTGGCCTGAGCATCAAGAGCCCGATTCACCTAACCCCTCGGATTGGGTGTTTATTTGTTTAATACTTTTTGGATATGTTTATTTATTTCTGATTCATTCCACTCATTTGAATCCAGAGGATTTCCTTCCTTCCTTCCCTCAGTCAGCTTGCTGCAGGGTAGAGTAGAGTAGAGACCCAAGGCCATGAAGCAGCTGGGCTGGCCAGCCTGAATAGGAGAAATGATGTTTAGTTTAAAATCACATACACGGCGCTCTTAAATACCCCCTCATTGTGTGTCTCTCTGTTTAGCACATGCTTGTATTCAGTCACTTGGAGGTGCTATGGCAAATTCCTTGTATCGTTATTAATACGGCTTAACTAAAGGCCACAACCACAGTCTGGTAAAGCAGTCACATGCACATATAGTTGAAGTCGGAAGTTTACATACACCTTAGCCAAATACATTTAAACTCAGTTTTTCACAATTCCTGACATTTAATCCTCGTAAAAATTTGCTGTCTAAGGTCAGTTAGGATCACCACTTTATTTTAAGAATGTGAAATGAAAGAATAATAGTAGAGAGTATGATTTATTTCTGCTTTTATTTCTGTCATCACATTCCCAGTGGGTCAGAAGTTTAGACTCAATTAGTATTTGGTAGCATTGCCTTTAAATTGTTTAACTTGGGTCAAACGTTTCGGGTAGTCTTCCACAAGCTTCCCACAATAAGTTAGGTGAATTTTGTCCCATTCCTCCTGACAGAGCTGGTGTAACTGAGTCAGGTTTTTATGCCTCCTTGCTCGCACACACTTTTTCAGTTCTTCCCACAAATGTTCTATAGGATTGAGGTCAGGGCTTTGTGATGGCCACTCCGATACCTTGACTTTGTCCTTAGGCACTTTTGGGGTCATTGTCCATTTGGAAGACCCATTTGCGACCAAGCTTCAACTTCCTGACTGATGTCTTGAGATGTTGCTTCAATATATCCACATACTTTTCCTCCGTCATGATGCCATCTATTTTGTGAAGTGCACCAGGCCCTCCGGCAGCAAAGCACTCCCACAACAAGATACTGCCACCCCCATGCTTCCCGGTTGGGATGGTGTTCTTCGGCTTGCAAGCCTCGCCCTTTTTCCTCCAAACATAACAATGGTCATTATGGCAAGAAGAAGACACATTATGGCAGACAAGAAGACATTTCTCCCAAAAAATGGATCTTTGTCCCCATGTGCAGTTGCAAACCGTAGTCTGGCTTTTTTACGGCGGTTTTGGAGCAGTGGCTTTTTATCTTTGCTGAGCGGCCTTTCAGGTTATGTTGATTTAGGACTCGTTTTACTGTGGATACAGATACTTTTGTACCTCTTTCGTCCAGCATCTTCACAAGGTCCTTTGCTGTTGTTCTGGGAATGATTTGCACTTTTCGTACCAAAGTACTTTCTTCTCTAGGAGACAGAACGCGTCTCCTTCCTGAGCGGTGTGACGGCTGCGTGGTCCCATGGTGTTTATACTTGCGTACTATTGTTTGTACAGATGAACATGGTACCTTCAGCCATTTGGAAATTGCTCCCAAGGATGAACCAGACTTGTGGAGGTCTATTGTCTTGGCTGATTTCTTTTGATTTTCCCATGATGTCGAGCAAAGAGGCACTGTGTTTGAAGGTAGGCCTTGAAATACATCCACATATACACCCCCAATTGACTCAAATTATGACAGTTAGCCTATCAGAAGCTTCTAATGTCATGACATCATTTTCTGGATTTTTCCAAGCTGTTTAAAGACACAGTTAAATTAGTGTATGTAAACTTCTGACCCACTGGAATTGTGACACAGTGAATTATAAGTAAAATAATCTGTCTGTAAACAATTGTTTAAAAAATGACTTATGTCATGCACAAAGTAGATGTCCTAACTGACTTGCCAAAACTATAGTTTGTCAACAAGAAATTTGTGGAGTGGTTGAAAAATGATGACTCCAACCTAAGTGTATGTAAACTTCCAACTTCAACTGTAGCTGTGGTGTGCTGCATCCTCACTTCTAACTGTGAAGCTCTCTCCATGATTTATTATCCATTTTCATCTAGCTTGCATAATAAGATAGCTGTTGTGGTTTTGATCCCATTTTTTTCCTGCCAGCTTACATAAGAATGCCTGTTGTGAATGTTCACCTCTATGTGGTTTAGAGCCCCCACACCCTCTATAAATTAGAACAAAGGAATTCTCTCTGAAGTAACTCCTGAGCCTGATATTTGGCTCCGGTCCTGACCATATCTCACTTCTCTCACCCTTCTCCTTGGCCTAATGCTGCAGCTACCTACCCATTCTTCAGTAATAATAGGTAACTGTTAGGGGAAAACAATGGAAACCCCCAGGAGACAGCATCCGTGTGGTATGGTGTGCTCGGCTCTGCTCTGCTCGTTGAGAAGAACACTATATACAGAACAGATGTGTGTGTGCTCGGCCCAGCCAGCAACCAGCGCTGTATTTCAGCAATGTCAATAGCTTAGTCTCCAGAGAAACCTCACTTTACTGAGCCCAGGGAGATAGGAGTAGGTCTGCTGTGAGATAGACACTACTGCTTTGTTGGTAAACCACGGTTGGGTGAGCTTTCTTCCGGTGTTGATCGCTTTTAGGGGAACATGCATGTGTGAGAGTGAGTTTACAGATTTGCCAACTCACAGAGAGGAGTCTGAGCTGCAGCTCCTCCTTTGTTTCCTCTCTATTTATCTCTCTCTTTCTCTCTCCCTCTTTCTGTCTGTCTTTCTGTCTTCCTTTCTTTCTGATTCTGTCTCTTCCTGGCAGGAAATGCCAGGAGATATTGCTGTTGACTTGTGGGATTGTGTGAGATCCTCTGCCACCCCAGAAAGAGGAAGTTTTAGGAGGTTTTTTTGGAACCAACCTGAGGTACTGTAGTAAAAACCTTTTAAATGTCACGTTGCATCCCAGCACTTGGATTGGTTTGACATGTGGGTTGTGTTGTGTTACAGCCTGAATTTAAAATGGATTAAATTTAGATTTATTTTGTCACTTTGTCTACACACAATACCCCATAATGTCAAAGTGTAATTATGTTTTTTCAGATTTTTTTGACAAATTAATTAAAAATTAAAAGCTGAAATGTCTTCAGTCAATAAGTATTCAACCCCTTTGTTATGGCAAGCCTAAATAAGTTCAGGAGTAAACATTTGCTTAATTAGTCACATAATAACTTGCATGGACTCACTCGTGTGCAATAATAGTGGTTAAGATGATTTTTGAATGACCACCTCATCTCTGTACACCACACATACAATTATATTATACAATATACCGTCTGACTCCGAAAAGCCAGTTGGGTTCTCAGTACATCACGCCGACAGGAACAAACACCATTGTTATACTATCTTCCAGAATGCATTTAAGGCCCTCCCCCGC
Organism: Oncorhynchus gorbuscha; assembly: GCF_021184085.1. Taxonomy (NCBI): domain Eukaryota; kingdom Metazoa; phylum Chordata; class Actinopteri; order Salmoniformes; family Salmonidae; genus Oncorhynchus; species Oncorhynchus gorbuscha. The sequence goes on from NC_060178.1 coordinate 48,427,801, forward strand.
CCTCCATTTGGCAAATCGGACCACGATTCCATCTTGCTCCTCCCCTCCTATAGGTAGAAACTCAAGCAGGAAGCACCCATGTTAAGGACTATTCAATGCAGGTCTGACCAATCGGAATCCACGCTTCAAGATTGTTTTGATCACATGGGATATGTTCAGAGTAGCTTCAGAAAATAATATCGACACATAGTTTATCGACACATAGTTTATGAGTTTATCAGGAAGTGCATAGGAGATGCACCCACTGTGACTTTTAAAACCGACACCAACCAGAAACCTTGGATAGATGGGAGCATTTGCCTAAAAGTGAAAGCGCGAACCACCACATTTAACCAGAGCAAGAAGATAGGGAATATGGAAAAATACAAACAGTGTAGTTATTACCTCTGCAAAGCAATCAAGCAGGCTAAACATCGGGACAAAGTTGAGTCCCAGTTCAGCGACTCAGACATGAGACGTATGTGGAAAGGCCTACAGACAATCACGGATTATAAAATTAATTCCAGCCACGTCACGGACACTAACATCTTGCCTCCGGACAGGCTGAACACCTTCTTCACTCGCTTTGAGGATAATACAGTGCCACCAACACGGCCCGCTATCAAGGACTGTGGGCTCTCCTTCTCCGTGGCCGACGTTAGTAAGACATTTAAGTATGTTAACCCTCACAAGGCTGCAGGCCCGGATTGTAACCCTAGCCACGTCCTCAGAGCATGCACAGACCAGCTGGCTGGTGTGCTAACAGAAATATACCCTATCCCAGTATGTTGTCCCCATATGCTTCAAGATGGTCACCAGTGTCCCTGTACCTAAGAAAGCAAAGGGAATTTAACTAAATGACTATCGCCCCATAGCACTCACCTTTGTCATCATGAAGTGCTTTGAGAGATTAGTCAAGGATGATATCACCTCCACCTTACCTGACACCGTAGACCCACTTCAATTTGCTTACCGCCCCAATAGATCCACAGACGATGCAATCGTCACCACACTGCCCTATCCCATCTGACTATAGCTCAATATTCAACACCATGGTACCCTCCAAGCTCATCATCAAGCTTGAGGCCCTGGGTCTGAACCCCGCCCTGTGAAACTAGGTCCTGGACTTCCTGACGGGTCGCCCCCAGGTTGTGAAGGTAGGAAAACACACCACCTCTTCGCTGTTCCTCAACACTGGAGCCCCACAAGGGTGCATACTTAGCCCCCTCCTGTACTCCCTGTTCACCCATGACTGCGTGGCCAAGCACACCTCCAACTCAATCATCAAGTTTGCTGATGACACAACAGTAGTAGGCTTGACTACCAACAACGATGAGACAGCCTACAGGGAGGAGGTGAGGGCTCTGGGAGTGTGGTGCCAGGAAAATAACCTCTCACTCAACGTCAACAAAGCTAAGGAGATGATCATGAACTTCAGAGGGAGTATCACCTATCTACATCGATGGGACCGCAGTGGAGAACGTGGAAAGCTTCAAGTTCCTCGGCATACACATCACTGACAAACTGAAATGGTCCATGCACACAGTGTGAAAAAGGCACAACAGAGCTTCTTAAACCTCGGAAGGCTAAAGAAATTGGCTTAATAACACCTCAAACTTTTACAAATGCACAATTGAGAGCATCCTGTTGGGCCGTATCACCGCCTGGTACGACAACTGCACCGCCCACAACTGCAAAGCTTTCCAGAGGGTGGTGCGGTCTTCCCAATGTATTACCGGGAGCAAACTTCCAGCCCTCCTGGACACCTACAGCACCCGATGTCATAGCAAGTATCATAGCAAATATCATTAAGGACATCAACCACTCGAGCCACTGCCTGTTCAGCTCGTTATCATCCAGAAGGCGAGGTCAGAACAGTTGCATCAAAGCTGGGACCGTGAGACTGAAAACAGCTTCTATCTCAAGGCCATCAGACAGCTAAAAAGCCATCACTAGCACGTCAGAGGCGGCTGCCTACAGACATTGGTTATCACTGGCCACTTTTAGAAATGGAGCACTAGGCACTTTAATAATCTTTCCGTATCTAGCCTTACTCATCTCATATGTACAGTATAAACTGCACTCCACACTATTCTACGATATCTTAGTCACTTTAAATTGTGCTTACATATTGCATCATCCATCTCATATGTATATACTGTATTGTATTCTATACTACACCACTGACTGTAAACAGCCATCACTAGCACATCAGAGGCTGCTGCCTATAGACATAGATTAGGAATCACTGGCCACTTTAAGGAAATGAAACACGAGCCACTTTAATAATGTCTCCGTATCTTTCATTACTCATCTCATATATATAAACTGTACTCTATACTATTCTACGGTATCGGTATCTTAGTCACTTTAATTGTGTGTAAATATTGCATCACCCTTCTCATATGTATATACTATATTCTATACTACGTCACTGTATCTTAGTCCAATGCTGCTCTGACATATACAGTATATGTTGTGAAACTATTAGATATTACTTGTTAGATATTTGTCACGACCGTCGTATGAATAATTGGACCAAGGCGCAGTGTGAGTAGAGTTCCCCATTTTAATGATAGTTTAACTTGTTAGATATTTGTCATGACCGTCCTATGAATAATTGGACCAAGGCGCAGTGTGAGTAGAGTTCCCCATTTTAATGATAGTTTAACTTCCAAAACAACAAAGATATAACGATCGTGAAATACGTAGCGCACATAGGCACTCCTACAAAACAATATCCCACATCGCAGGTGGGAAAAAGGACACACTAAGTATGATCCCTAATTACAGGTAACGAATATCAGCTGCCTCCAAGTGGGAACCATACACACACACCAACATAGAAATGTAATACCTAGAAACCCCCCTAGTCACACCCTGACCTAAAACACCATAGAGAACCCCGAGGGCTGCCTATGGTCAGGACGTGACAATATTCCTGCACTGTCAGATCTAGAATCACAAACATTTCAATACACCCGCAATAACATCTGCTAAACACGTGTATGTGACCAATATATTTGATCCGATTTTTTGGGTTTGATTTGATCTGTAAGATCTCTCAGTCTCTCAGTGAATTTCGAACACAGATTCAACCACAAAGACCAGGTAGGTTTTCCAATGCCTTGCAAAGAAGGGCACCTATTGCGAGATGGGTAAAAATATTTTTAAAAGCAGACATTGAATATCCCGTTGACCATGGTGAAGTTATTGATTACACTTTGGATGGTGTATCAATACTCCCAGTCACTACGAAGATTAAGGCGCCCTTTCTAACTCGGTTGCCGGAAAGGAGGGAACTCGCTCCGGGATTTCACCATGAAGGCCAATGGTGACTTTAAAACAGTTACAGAATTGAATGGCTGTGATAGGAGACAACTGAGGATGGATCGACATTGTAGTTAATCCACAATTCCCAGAGCGCTAAGAACCTTGGCGTGATCCTGGACAACACCCTGTCGATCTCAACTAACATCAAGGCGGTGGCCCGTTCAACTGAGACTGCTCTCCTCTGTATCACGGAGGCGCTCCGCACTGCTAAAGCTAACTCTCTCTCCTCTGCTCTCATCCTTCTAGATCTATCGGCTGCCTTCGATACTGTGAACCATCAGATCCTCCTCTCCACCCTCTCCGAGTTGGGCATCTCCGGCGCGGCCCACGCTTGGATTGCGTCCTACCTGACAGGTCGCTCCTACCAGGTGGCGTGGCGAGAATCTGTCTCCTCACCACGCGCTCTCACCACTGGTGTCCCCCAGGGCTCTGTTCTTGGCCCTCTCCTATTCTCGCTATACACCAAGTCACTTGGCTCTGTCATAACCTCACATGGTCTCTCCTATCATTGCTATGCAGACGACACACAATTAATCTTCTCCTTTCCCCCTTCTGATGACCAGGTGGCGAATCGCATCTCTGCATGTCTGGCAGACATATCAGTGTGGATGACGGATCACCACCTCAAGCTGAACCTCGGCAAGACGGAGCTGCTCTTCCTCCCGGGAAAGGACTGCCCGTTCCATGATCTCGCCATCACGGTTGACAACTCCATTGTGTCCTCCTCCCAGAGCGCCAAGAACCTTGGCGTGATCCTGGACAACACCCTGTCGTTCTCAACCAACATCAAGGCGGTGGCCCGTTCCTGTAGGTTCATGCTCTACAACATCCGCAGAGTACGACCCTGCCTCACACAGGAAGCGGCGCAGGTCCTAATCCAGGCACTTGTCATCTCTCGTCTGGATTACTGCAACTCGCTGTTGGCTGGGCTCCCTGCCTGTGCCATTAAACCCCTACAACTCATCCAGAACGCCGCAGCCCGTCTGGTGTTCAACCTTCCCAAGTTCTCTCACGTCACCCCGCTCCTCCGCTCTCTCCACTGGCTTCCAGTTGAAGCTCGCATCCGCTACAAGACCATGGTGCTTGCCTACGGAGCTGTGAGGGGAACGGCACCTCAGTACCTCCAGGCTCTGATCAGGCCCTACACCCAAACAAGGGCACTGCGTTCATCCACCTCTGGCCTGCTCGCCTCCCTACCACTGAGGAAGTACAGTTCCCGCTCAGCCCAGTCAAAACTGTTCGCTGCTCTGGCCCCCCAATGGTGGAACAAACTCCCTCACGACGCCAGGACAGCGGAGTCAATCACCACCTTCCGGAGACACCTGAAACCCCACCTCTTTAAGGAATACCTAGGATAGGATAAAGTAATCCTTCTCACCCCCCCCTTAAAAGATTTAGATGCACTATTGTAAAGTGGCTGTTCCACTGGATGTCATAAAGTGAATGCACCAATTTGTAAGTCGCTCTGGATAAGAGCATCTGCTAAATGACTTAAATGTAAATGTAAATGTACTAACCTAACTGACAGTGAAAAGAAGGAAGCCTGTACAGAATACAAATATTCCAAAACATGCATCCTGTTTGCAACAAAGCACTAAAGTAATTGTGCAAAAAATGTGACAAAGCCATTAACTTTTTGCACGAAATACAAAGCAAATCCAATACAACACATTACTGAGTATGACTCCATATTTTCAAGCATATTGGTGGCTGCATTATGTTATGGGCATGCTTGTAATTGTTAAGGACTGGGGAGTTTTTCAGGATAAAAAAATTAACGGAATGGAGATAAGCACAGGCAAAATCCTAGAGGTAAACCTGGTTCAGTCTGCTTTCCACCAGACACTGGGAGATTAATCCACCTTTTAGGAAATTGAAAATCTATGGCAAGACCTGAAAATGATTGTCTAGCAATGATCAACAACCAATATGACAGAGCTTGAATACTTTTTTAAACAATAATGTACAAATGTTCCACAATCCAGGTGTGGAAAGCTCTTAGAGACTTACCCAGATATATTCAAAGCTGTCGTCTCTACCAAACGTGATTTTACAAAGTATCAACTCAGTGGTGTGAATACTTATGTAAATGAGATATTTCTGTATTTAATTGTAAATGTATATTTAATCCATTTTGAATTCAGGCTGTAACACAACAAAATGTAGAATAAGTGAAGCAATATGAATACTTTCTGAAGCCACTGTATACATTAGTTATATAATGTACTGTATATGATGATGGCGAATACAGAGTAAACTGGATGGGCTTCAAATGGTTGAGAGTCAATGCAAACCATGTCCCCCCTGAGGCCTGTTAACTGTTTAGCGTGATGATTTATGACCATCTCTAACACATGACAGGATTACTCAGGCTCTACTGATGTAATCACAAAGAGAGAAAGAAACTAAGTGAGAGAGCGAGAAAGAGAGACTGAGTGAGAGTGAGAGAGGAGCTTCAAGGGCTACAGCAGTTTTAGTGAGATATGTTATTGACTTTCTCCATGAGGATGGATGGGGATCAGCACGGTGGGGTTTTACTGTGCCAAGCCATGACTCCTATCCATCAACCCTCCTCCTTGAAAGACAGACCAAGCCACAGCCATGAAGTCATAGAAGGATTCTAAAACTTGAGCACTCTTGAGCAGATGGGATGTGGAGAGAGAATGTCAACAACGAACAGCGGCCATTTTTGTTTCTTTGAATGAGGGGCAGCTTGCTGCTATAGCTTCTGGTAGTGGCTGTGTGGTAAAACATGTTGTTTCTTTGAATGGGGGGCAGCTGGCTGCTATAGCTTCTGGTAGTGGCTGTGTGGTAAAACATGTTGTTTCTTTGAATGAGGGGCAGCTTGCTGCTATAGCTTCTGGTAGTGGCTGTGTGGTAAAACATGTTGTTTCTTTGAATGGGGGGCAGCTGGCTGCTATAGCTTCTGGTAGTGGCTGTGTGGTAAAACATGTTGTTTCTTTGAATGGGGGGCAGCTGGCTGCTATAGCTTCTGGTAGTGGCTGTGTGGTAAAACATGTTGTTTCTTTGAATGGGGGGCAGCTGGCTGCTATAGCTTCTGGTAGTGGCTGTGTGGTAAAACATGTTGTTTCTTTGAATGGGGGGCAGCTGGCTGCTATAGCTTCTGGTAGTGGCTGTGTGGTAAAACATGTTGTTTCTTTGAATGAGGGGCAGCATGCTGCTATAGCTTCTGGTAGTGGCTGTGTGGTAAAACATGTTGTTTCTTTGAATGAGGGGCAGCTTGCTGCTATAGCTTCTGGTAGTGGCTGTGTGGTAAAACATGTTGTTTCTTTGAATGAGGGGCAGCTTGCTGCTATAGCTTCTGGTAGTGGCTGTGTGGTAAAACGTGTTGTTTCTTTGAATGGGGGGCAGCTGGCTGCTATAGCTTCTGGTAGTGGCTATGTGGTAAAACATGTTGTTTCTTTGAATGAGGGGCAGCTTGCTGCTATAGCTTCTGGTAGTGGCTGTGTGGTAAAACATGTTGTTTCTTTGAATGAGGGGCAGCTTGCTGCTATAGCTTCTGGTAGTGGCTGTGTGGTAAAACATGTTGTTTCTTTGAATGAGGGGCAGCTTGCTGCTATAGCTTCTGGTAGTGGCTGTGTGGTAAAACATGTTGTTTCTTTGTTTAGGTATCAAGAGCTGGAGGTGGCAAAGACCCTGAAGGACAGTGTGAAGTTCAAACTGGTTCTCAAGGACCACTGCCAGGAATACTCACTGAAAGGACCGGGTAACAACAAGCCCACCAACTACACCTACAGTAGGCTGCAAGTAGGCAATCCAGCATCCAATCCAATCCATTTCCCTTAGAACAACCTCAAGGGTGTTGTTAATGAGGGATCAGAACTCATCCATCTTAACATTAACATGCCATCCCCAGTTAGTTCCAGGAGTTCCAAGCACCTAATGTCAGATGATGTCCTGGAGTGTCCTGGTGACTCCCCACTGCCCTTATTTCATTATGACAACAGAGGAAATGTGTGTGTTCTGTGTAACATCAAACACACCAACCCCCCCAATACATTCCACCTCTGTTAAACCGTGCAAAAAAAAAAGGATCAAAGATGGTTGAAGTAGGACCTGTTGCAATTATGGATGGGGGTTAGGGTTAAGGCAGAAAGGGAGAATGGACAGAACTTTGGTCCTCCTGCTTAATCTGTTAATCCAAGAACCATTTTACAGTAGGCTTGTAAGCACTGATGCTGGAGAAGAGAAGAACGTATGGGGAGAGGAACATTTAATAGGGAACAGACATCAAACAGGACAGAACTGGGTACGCAGAGACAAACAGAGACAGCATCAGAACCGGGTACGCAGAGACAAACAGAGACAGACAGAGACAGCATCAGAACTGGGTACGCAGAGACAAACAGAGACAGCATCAGAACTGGGTACGCAGAGACAAACAGAGAAAGCATCAGAACCGGGTACGCAGAGACAAACAGAGACAGCATCAGAACTGGGTACGCAGAGACAAACAGAGACAGCATCAGAACTGGGTACGCAGAGACAAACAGAGACAGCATCAGAACTGGGTACGCAGAGACAAACAGAGACAGCATCAGAACCGGGTACGCAGAGACAAACATAGACAGCATCAGAACCGGGTACGCAGAGACAAACAGAGACAGCATCAGAACTGGGTACGCAGAGACAAACAGAGACAGCATCAGAACTGGGTACGCAGAGACAAACAGAGACAGCATCAGAACTGGATACGCAGAGACAAACAGAGACAGCATCAGAACTGGGTACGCAGAGACAAACAGAGACAGCATCAGAACCGGGTACGCAGAGACAAACAGAGACAGCATCAGAACCGGGTACGCAGAGACAGAGACAGCATCAGAACCGGGTACGCAGAGACAGAGACAGCATCAGAACCGGGTATGCAGAGACAAACAGAGACAGCATCAGAACTGGGTACGCAGAGACAAACAGAGACAGCATCAGAACTGGGTACGCAGAGACAAACAGAGACAGCATTAGAAACGGGTACGCAGAGACAAACAGAGACAGCATCAGAACCGGATAAGCAGAGACAAACAGAGACAGCATCAGAACCGGATAAGCAGAGACAAACAGAGACAGCAT